>NW_027361801.1:31287500-31415000 GCF_039654945.1 Dendrobates tinctorius | reverse complement strand
TTATGACATTAACCCCTTAACGACCGCCGATACGCCTTTTAACGGCGGTAATCAAGGGTACTTAAACCACAGCGCCGTTAATTCACGGCGCTGTGATCTAAGTGAATAGCGCCCCCCAGTGTCGGATTTTCTCTGGGGTCTCGGCTGCCAGGGGTAGCCGAGACCCCAGAGAACATGAATCGGTCGGTTTTTACCGACCCCCGCTTTTGCGATCGCCGTTATTAACCCTATAACGGCGACCGCAAAAAAAAAAAGCCGCGATTTTACATTTAATTTCTCTTTCCTCTGATGTGATCGCACATCAGAGGATAGAGAAATAGGGTCCCCGATCCCCCCGGTCCCCTCCCGGTACCTCTCCCTTGTCGTCCGTCCCCTCCCGGTGGTCCCGCGCCCGCCGGCGTCATCCGATGGGCGCCGCCATCTTGAAAATGGCGGGCGCATGCGCAGTGCGCCCGCCGGGAATCTGCTGGCTCCGGCTGGCAGATTCCATTCATTATTTTGATCACTATGATAAACGATCATAGTGATCAAAATAATAAAAATAGTACATAACCCCCCCGTTTATCACCCCCTTATATAGGCACACATAATGAAATAAAAAAAATATTTTTTTTTTCAGTTTTCCATAAGGGTTAGGGTTAGGGTTAGGCTAGGGTTAGGGTTAGGGTTAGGCTAGGGTTAGGGTTAGGCTAGGGTTAGGCTAAGGTTAGGGTTAGGGTTAGGCTAGGGTTAGGGTTAGGGTTAGGCTAGGGTTAGGGTTAGGCTAGGGTTAGGGTTAGGGTTAGGCTAGGGTTAGGCTAGGGTTAGGCTAGGGTTAGGGTTAGGCTAGGGTTAGGGTTAGGCTAGGGTTAGGGTTAGGCTAGGGTTAGGCTAGGGTTAGGGTTAGGCTAGGGTTAGGGTTAGGCTAGGGTTAGGCTAGGGTTAGGGCTAGGCTAGGGTTAGGGCTAGGGTTAGGGTTGGGCTAGGGTTAAGGGTTAGGGATGGGCTAGGGTTAGGGTTGGGCTAGGGTTAATGGTTAGGGTTGGGCTAGGGTTAAGGGTTAGGGTTGGGCTAGGGTTGGGCTAGGGTTAGGGCGAACTAGGAATAGGGTTAGGCTTAGGGATAAGGGTTGGGATTAGGGTTAGGGGTGTGTTGGGGTTAGGGTTGGAGCAAGAATTGAGGGGTTTCCACTATTTACCAACTTTGGGGGTCTAAAAATTGGGGCCTAAAAAATCACTTTTGTGGAAATAAAAAAGACTTTTTATTTTCACGGCTCTGCGTTTATAAACTTCTGTGACGCGCTTGGGGGTTCAAAGTGCTCACCACACATCTAGATAAGTTCCGTAGGGGGTCTAATTTCCAAAATGGGGTCACTTGTGGGGGGTTTCCACTGTTTAGGCCCATCAGGGGCTCTGCAAACGCAACATGATGCCCGCAGACCATTCCATCAAAGTCTGCATTCCAAAATGGCACTCCTTCCCTTCCGAGCTCTCCCATGCGCCCAAACAGTGGTTCCGCCCCACATATGGGGTATCAGTGTACTCAGGACAAATCACATAATAACTGTGGGGGTATGATTTGTCCTGTTACCCTTGTAAAAATAAAAATTTGGGCGCGAAAAGATCATTTTTGTGGAAAAAAAAATGGATTTCTTATTTTCACGGCTCTACGTTATAAACTTCTGTGAAGCACTTGAAGGTTCAAAGTGCTCACCACACATCTAGATAAGTTCCTTCATGGGTCTAGTTTCCAAAATGGAGTCACTTGTTGGGAGTTTCCACTGTTTAGGCCCATCAGGGGCTCTGCAAACGCAACATGATGCCCGCAGACCATTCCATCAAAGTCTGCATTCCAAAATGGCACTCCTTCCATTCCGAGCTCTCCCATGCGCCCAAACAGTGGTTCCTCCCCACATATGGGGTATCAGCATACTCAGGACAAATCGCATAATAACTGTGGGGGTATGATTTCTCCTGTTACCCTTGTAAAAATAAAAATTTGGGGGTGAAAAGATCATTTTTGTGGAAAAAAAATGGATTTCTTATTTTCACGGCTCTACGTTATAAACTTCTGTGAAGCACTTGAAGGTTCAAAGTGCTCATCACACATCTAGATAAGTTCCTTCATGGGTCTAGTTTCCAAAATGGAGTCACTTGTTGGGGGTTTCCACTGTTTAGGCCCATCAGGGGCTCTGCAAACGCAACATGATGCCCGCAGACCATTCCATCAAAGTCTGCATTCCAAAATGGCACTCCTTCCCTTCCAAGCTCTCCCATGCACCCAAACAGTGGTTCCTCCCCACATATGGGGTATCAGCGTACTCAGGACAAATCGCATAATAACTGTGGGGGTATGATTTCTCCTGTTACCCTTGTAAAAATAAAAATTTGGGGGTGAAAAGATCATTTTTGTGGAAAAAAAATGGATTTCTTATTTTCACGGCTCTACGTTATAAACTTCTGTGAAGCACTTGAAGGTTCAAAGTGCTCACCACACATCTAGATAAGCTCCTTCATGGGTCTAGTTTCCAAAATGGAGTCACTTGTTGGGGGTTTCCACTGTTTAGGCCCATCAGGGGCTCTGCAAAAGCAACATGATGCCCGCAGACCATTCCATCAAAGTCTGCATTCCAAAATGGCACTCCTTCCCTTCCAAGCTCTCCCATGCACCCAAACAGTGGTTCCTCCCCACATATGGGGTATCAGTGTACTCAGGACAAATCGCATAATAACTGTGGGGGTATGATTTCTCCTGTTACCCTTGTAAAAATAAAAATTTTGGGGCGAAAAGATCATTTTTGTGGAAAAAAAAATGGATTTCTTATTTTCACGGCTCTACGTTATAAACTTCTGTGAAGCACTTGAAGGTTCAAAGTGCTCACCACACATCTAGATAAGTTCCTTAATGGGTCTAGTTTCCAAAATGGGGTCACTTGTTGGAGTTTTCCACTGTTTAGGCACATTAAGGGCTCTCCGAACGCAACATGGCATCCGATCTTAATTCCAGCCAATTCTGCGTTGAAAAAGTCAAACGGTGCTCCATCCCTTGCGAGCTCTGCCGTGTGCTGAAAAAGGGGTTTACCCCCACATATGGGGTATCGGCGTATTCAGGAGAAATTGTACAACAAATTTTGTGGTTGATTTTCTCTTTTAACACTTGTGAAAATAAAAAAATTGGTTCTGAAGTAATTTTTTTCCAAAAAAAGTTAAATGTTAATTTTTTCCATCCACATTGCTTTCGTTCCTGTGAAGCACTTAAAGGGTTAATAAACTTCTTGAATGTGGTTTTGAGCACCTTGAGGGGTCTAGTTTTTAGAATGGTGCCACTTTTGGGTATTTTCTGTCATGTACACCCCTCAAAATGACTTTAAATATGATGTGGTCCCTAAAAAAAATGGCTTTGTAAATTTTGTTGTAAAAATGAGAAATCGCTGGTCAACTTTTAACCCTTATAACTTCCTAACAAAAAAAAATTTTGCATCCAAAATTGTGCTGATGTAAAGTAGACATGTGGGAAATGTTATTTATTAAGAAATTTATGTGACACATCTCTCTGATTTAAGGGCATAAAAATTTAAAGTTTTAAAATTGCAAAATTTTAAAATTTTTTGCCATATTTCTGTTTTTTTCATAAATAAACACAAGACTTATCGAAGAAATTTTACCACTAACATGAAGTACAATATGTCATGAAAAAACATTCTCAGAATCAGCAGGATCCATTTAAGCGTTCCAGAGTTATAACCTCATAAAGGGACAGTGGTCAGAATTGTAAAAATTGGCCTGGTCATTAAGCTGCAAACTGGCTCTGTCGCTAAGGGGTTAAATAGATAGACATTTAGGAGTAAAATAAAATTTAGTTTCACACCACCCTTTTAACTCCAAAAATGCATACAGTGTAAAGGGAGTAACTACATCTAGAAATAATAGCATTTATGACATATCTCCTTCCTACATCTCATAAACTTCATATAAAATATACAGTCATAAGTCATAAGATCAGAATGTCACTTTTTTTACTGCAATTATGCTTTGGTCATAGCAACATCAATTTGTTCAAAACCTCATAATATCATAAGCATAGATTAAATTGACAGTATTCATTCAGACCTAACGGACTCAAAGTATTAAAATGACATATCTAGCAAACTTCTCTGCAGTAATTTTTTCTTCAGTGTCACTGCATTTTGATTTTCCACTTAAACTTTCCCTATTATTAACCATCACAGAGAACCATCTTTACCATTCTCGTCTTGTTACAGGCTTCATTGATAACAACCTCAGTTTTGGTTTCTATTTCATTCAATTCTTTCGCTTTTGATTTATAATTTTAAACTTCTCATGTCATTCATTCTTATTGTAACCCGTGCTGAGGCTTGACCCCTCATATGAGTTGCAAAGTAATTTAAAATGACTGCATTTGCACAAACACACTCAGACAGCTCTCCAACATGCATGCACACAGTTCTGCTACATATACACACACAAAGCTCTACACAGTAACACAGTTTCAATACATCAGCACACACAGCTCTACTACACACATTGTGTATACTCTTCCTTCACATTGAAGCTGTGATTGATTGAATGACCTGAAAGGTCCTTCATCTAGTCAGGACCTGCAGCATCCAGGAAGCTTTAATGAAGTGCAGATCCTGATTGATTTCTCTCCTGACTCGTACAGATCAGACTGATCAGTATAGGTCTTCAGAAGAGAGAAGTGTGCTGCAACATATGACTGTGGTGACCCATGTGTCTCAAACAGTGCCTTCCCCTCTCTCACAAGTCCCGTAATGAAAACGCAGACAGGCCTAGATGGGTTGAAACAGGTTGGTCACAATTTATTAATTTTGTAAGCAGAGAAAGGTACTTACATTTCATAACAGGCTCATCGCCGAAGACCCTGTCTGCGACAAACAGACGAGCATGCCAATGACCGGTTACTAACCTTCGCCCTTCTCCACATTTTCTGCTGTGACTTAACAAGGTTTTTGTTTTTATTCATTTAACATACAATTCTTATGGCAACATAAAACAGCGTTGAATATATAAGGGACGGAGAATGGGACAAAAGCTTCCACGGGTCAGCTGGGGAGAAAGAAAGTCACTGACCCCATGCACCTGTATGTAAGCCATGTAGGTGTGGCTGGACGCCCCTTCCCCTTTGAACCCATTGGCCAGTTGGGCATCCCAATTATTGCTTAACCTGAGGAGTGGTGGAAGGGGGGATAGGACACTGAACTGTATTTTACTCTAACTTTAGCCATATGGGCTCCCCAGTCAGAGGCATGTTCTTTATTTAGCACTGTGCTTGCCATTCTCTCAGTGATCAGGAAGGATGGAGCATAATCTTTCTCCTCTACGATAAGAACCTAAGTCTGTACTATAAAATGCAAACAAATTTATCAAGAATTTTTCTTGTTAAAAAGTGTATTTTTTAATCGAAATTCATGATATGTCTATCTAAATCTAATGGAATCTACACATTTCATTTAAAATTCATAAATATACTCACTGAATTAGGGGCTGCAAAACAAATAATAAAAGTCCCTTGCTTTGATGTAAAAATGCCAAAAAGCACAAAATTTGTGTACAACTTGCCCAAAATTTCTGGGACATTCCAAGGCATTTTACCTCAGAATTTTGGCTAAAAAACTTGATAAGTTGGGCTTCTAGTTTTGTATAAAAAAGCATACTTTAAAAGTCTAATACATACACAGTTAACAGTTACTGGATCAAATTTTACTCCAACCTGAATCTTAACATCCCAGCAACACAGCGGACTTTATTCTTAGACACCTTTTTACATATGATTCCAAGATGAAAGCAACACAACTAATAGCAGTAAGGTAAAATCCATCATCATGACTTTTGGATATAAATATGTACTTTTCTAAAAGCACCTTCATCGTATCTTCATCAATAGTGATGCTTCTTTTATCAATTCTTAATGTACAATAACAAATTATATTTTGGTACTATGCCCATTGATGACAAAAATATTCTCGGAGTGATACCTTTATTGGATAACAAGAAAATAATATATGTTTGCAAGCTTTCAGAGCAAAGAGGCTCCTTCTTCAGGCAGCATTACAAATAAATTAATAAGAAAAAGACACAACATTTAAGAAATATAAGCCAAAGATAAATTTGGAAATTAAAACTGATAATGATTTCTTTGACAGTAGGACTCAATTTAACACCTTGACTTATGACTCACTACATGGAGACAATTCACCTCTCCTCCAGATGGACTCCAGATAACTAAGAACATTCCCACTGCCACTCCATTTCTAAGAAAATGCCTGATTTGATTTCCTTGGCTTATCTTTAGGAGGCATCACACCTCTCACCTCCTGATCAAACGTCCTGCAGTAATATCCCTTAAATGTTGTGCTTTTTTTCTTATTAATCTATTTGTAATCTTGCCTGAAGAAGAAGCCTCTGTGCTCTGAAAGCTTGCAAACATATATTATTTTCTGGTTAGCCAATAAAGGTATCACTCAGAGAATAATTTTGTCATCATTGGGCAGAAAAGTATTCACATTGATCTTTCCTTAAAAAATTCATTAATTTTTGTTTGTATGTTACATTGTAGAAACCTCTCACAATCTGTTACATAACCTAAATTCCCTATCAGTATGTCTTTCGAGTGTGGAAGAAAACCAGAGCACCTGGAGAAACCCCACCAAATACAAGGAGAACAAACAAATTCCTTGAAGATGCTTTCCTTGTTGGGATTTGACCACCTCAGGCTTTTATTTCTTCCTGTTTTCTCATTCTTACACCAATAATTGTATTCTAGTGATTATTTGAAAATTATTTTTTTTTTATTTTCTCTTAAAGAGTGTTGCACTTTCTTCCCTGATCTCAATCTCATATGATCTATTTTTCTTTATGATTCTTCAGATTTTGTAGATTCTGAGCCGTCGCGGGTCGAATCCTCTCTCCTCCTGTACCAGTCGTGACTTGTATTGTTTAAAATTATTGTACTTGTTTTTTTATGTATACCCCTTTTTACATGTAAAGCTCCATGGAATAAATGGTGCAATAATAATAATAATAATAATAATAATAATAATATTGAATTATTGTATTCCGATGCTGAAAAAGTATTTACTTTTGTTCTATAGTAGGTGTAACAAATAGTCCTAATCTCAACTCAATTCTATATAATTATTTCAGCACTTTTTTTTATTATTTCTTATAACTGGAAACTGTATTTCATTTTAGAGAATAATATACTGGGCAACATAGCAAGCAACTGTGATTAATGGGAAATGTGCACATTTATTTTGTTTTGTGGTTGAAAACAAAACAATTCCAAAGAAAGAAACCCTTGAAAAATCCTGGAGTAATAATTCAAGTACAAGCATACATTTATGGGTTTTTATTCAGGGCAGATGGATGGAAAAATAGACAATATTCTACGTATAAGAAATCAGAGGTGGCAATTACAAATTAGAGCCGTCATCTGAGCTTGTTTCCAAAATCCGTAAAGCCCCAAATTTTGCAGGCAAGACTAGTGCCTCAACCTTAAAATAAACAATATTGTTATTTTTATTTATTATTATAATAGCTCCATTAATTTGATGATGCTTTACATATGAAACAGGGTAAACATAATAAAAAACAAGTGCAATAATCTTAAACAAAATGAGCCACCAATTTGTACAGGAGGAGAGATGACCCTGCCCAGGATTTCTCCTAATATTATGCATATACATAGATTTATCTGTAGATATAAGGGCCACACTCCTTAAAGGGGTTGTCCCATGAACAGATGTATTGTTTCCTCTATGGATAAAAGTAATTTAAGATTTTTTTTATAATTTGATAAATCCGAGCAGAAGCAAATAACAAAAAATGCTGAATTTTTGTAATATTCAAGTAGAATTTGATTCCACTAGAATGTATTCACTCACCTCTAGTCAAAAACATAAAGTAGCTTCTGCCAGCACCATAATTAGATAATATTCAGTTTCCTCCCTCACTCCTCCTGAAAGATCAATACAAACAGTACTAAATTCCCTCTATATGTTCGGTGAACAAGCCGTTACACAAATTACAGAAGGGGCAAAATTATCAGTTCATCTCTACAGAGAAACATTATTTCTAAACACATCCACGTAAGAAAATGCTAAATTCTCATTTTATATTTTGATTAGTCAGCACATTTGCTCTTGGCAAAACCTCTTTAATCCCTTTCTGCCAGATGACGCACTATCCCATTGCCCTTGGACTTAATTCCCATGGACAGGATAGTACATCATAGGCGATCAGTCAAACTCATGGGGGTAGCGCGACTGATCGTGGAAGGGTGTCAGGCTGATTCTCATGGACCGCTCCCGGCATTTTAACCTCCAGAACACTGCTATCAAACATGATTGCAGCATTCTGGGAGCAGGCAGAGGGGCTGTCAGCTCTGACAGCGCCTCTGCCTTTGGATTGGAGACCCCGCAGCGTGACACGGGGTCCCGATCGCTGCCATGGAGACCTGATGTCGTTGTGATGGCATCAGGGTCTCCAGGCCTGAGAGACTTCCTGTCATGCGCAGTGCATGTCAGGAAGTCTCACAGGTCAGTGTAAAATGCATGCAGCACTGACAGCTTCTATAGCATGCATATCTGCATGCTATAGAAGCGATCAGCCTGCACAAAATGAGCATCCCATAGTGGGACAAGATGGAAAAGATAAAGTGAAATAATTTTTTTAAAAATAATTGTAAAAATCTTTTTTTAAAAAATAAAAAAAAATCAATATTTATTCCAGCAATCAATATATTTTTTAATTAATAAAATTCAAAATAATAAAAGTACACATATTTGGTATCCTCATGTCCGTTACGACCCAACCTATAAAACTGTCCCACTAGGTAACCCCTTTAGTGAAAACCATTAAAAAAGCAAAAAAAAAATGCCTTATCACACTGCCGAACAAAAAGTGAATAACACGTGATCAAAACAACGGATATAAATAAATATAGTACCACTGAAATTGTCATCTTGCCACCCAAAAAACAAGCCCCCAAACATTGTCATCAGCAAAAAAGAAAAAAATTATAGCTCTCAGAATAAAGCTATGCAAAACTAATTATTTATTATATAAAATAGTTTTTATTGTATAAAAGCGCAAAAACCTAAAAAAAGATGTAAATGAGTAATCGCTGTAATCGCACTTACCCAAATAACAAAACTGTTTTATCAATTTTAACACACCCAGAACAGTGTAAAAGCCCCCTAAAAATAAATTCATGAATTGCTTGTTTTTGTTCATTCGGCCTCCCAAAAATCGGAATAAAAATTGATCAAAAAATGTCACGTGCCCGAAAATGGTACCAACAAAAATGTCAACTCGTCCCACAAAAAACAAGACCTCACATGACTCTGTGGGCCAAAATACGGAAAAATTATACAGTTGTGGCCAAAAGTATTGACACCCCTGCAATTTTGTCAGATAATACTCAGTTTCTTCTTGAAAATGATTGCAAACACAAATTCTTTGGTAATATTATCTTCGTTTAATTTGTCTTAAATGAAAAAACACAAAAGTGAATGAAGCAAAAAGCAAAACATTGATCATTTCACACAAAACTACAAAAATGGGCCAGACAAAAGTATTGGCACCCTCAGCCTAATACTTGCTTGCACAACCTTTAGCCAAAATAACTGCGACCAACCGCTTCCGGTAACCATCAATGAGTTTCTTACAATGCTCTGCTGGAATTTTAGACCATTCTTCTTTGGCAAACTGCCCCAGGTCCCTGATATTAGAAGGGTGCCTTCTCCTAACTGCCATTTTTAGATCTCTCCACAGGTGTTCTATGGGATTCAGGTCTGGACTCATTGCTGGCCACCTTAGAAGTCTCCAGTGCGTTCTCTCAAACCATTTTCTAGTGCTTTTTGAAGTGTGTTTTGGGTCATTGTCCTGCTGGAAGACCCATGACCTCTGAGGGAGACCCAGCTTTCTAACACTGGGCCCTACATTATGCTGCAAAATTGGTAGTAGTTGTAATAGTAATAGTAGTAGTAATTGTTGGTAGTCTACAGACTTCATAATGCCATGCACACGGTCAAGCAGTCCAGTGCCAGAGACAGCAAAGCAACCCAAAAACATCAGGGAACCTCTGCCATGTTTGACTGTAGGGACCGTGTTTTTTTCTTTGAATGCCTCTTTTTTTCTCCTGTAAACTCTATGTTGATGCCTTTGCCCAAAAAGCTCTACTTTTGTCTCATCTGACGAGAGAACATTCTTCCAAAACGTTTTAGGCTTTTTCAGTTAAGTTTTGGCAAACTCCAGCCTGGCTTTTTTATGTCTCGGGGTAAGAAGTGGGGTCTTCCTGGGTCTCCTACCATACAGTCCCTTTTCATTCAGACGCCGACGGTACGGGTTGACACTGATGTACCCTCGGACTGCAGGGCAGCTTGAACTTGTTTGGATGTTAGTCGAGGTTCTTTATCCAACATCCGCACAATCTTGCGTTGAAATCTCTTGTCAATTTTTCTTTTCCGTCCACATCTAGGGAGGTTAGCCACAGTGCCATGGGCTTTAAACTTCTTGATAACACTTTGCACGGTAGACACAGGAACATTCAGGTCTTTGGAGATGGACTTGTAGCCTTGAGATTGCTCATGCTTCCTCATAATTTGGTTTCTCAAGTCCTCAGACAGTTCTTTCGTCTTCCTTCTTTTCTCCATGCTCAATGTGGTACACACAAGGACACAGGACAGAGGTTGAGTCAACTTTAATCCATGTCAATTGGCTGCAAGTGTGATTTAAACTGTGTTCCAAATTATTATGCAAAAAGAGTTTAGGAGTGATAAGGTTAGAATTTTTTTGTTTGTCATTTAAACTCATTGATAGTGATGTGTGTCAGGGCTCTTATATCACTGAAAGCAATTGCAGATACCTGTGCAAATTAGTTTGGCAGGTGTGTCCAAATAAAGGCAAGACTACTTAAGAAGGCTGTTCCACATTATTAAGCAGCCTACATTTTTTTCCAAAATGGGAAAGAAAAAGGATGTGTCGACTGCTGAGAAGCAGCAAATTGTGGAGTATTTAGGTCAAGGTATGACTACAATCAACATTGCCAAGACACTTCATCGTGATCATCGCACAATCAAGAAGTATGTAGCTGATTCCCAACACACACGTGTGCATGCTGATAAGGAAAAATTGAGGACTCTTTCCAACAGGCAATTGCGTCAGGTTAAAGAGCAGCTGCAAAAATGCCTTGTCATAGCAGAAGACAAGTTTTTGAAGCTGCTGGTGCCTCCAACGTCCCCCGGACAGCAAGATGCAGGGTCCTTCAGAGGTTTGCAGCTGTGCCTAAGCCATCCTGTCGACCACCTCTATCCACTGCACAAAAGCAGAAACGGCTCCAGTGGGCCAAACGATACATGAAGATTGACTTCCAAACTGTTTTGTTCACCGATGAGTGCCGTGCAACGCTCGATGGTCCAGATGGATGGAGTGGAGGATGGCTGGTTGATGGACACCCCATGAAAACACGGCTAAGGTGCCAACAAGGAGGAGGTGGAGTAATGTTTTGGGCTGGAATCATGGGGAGAGAGATTGTCGGCCCCTTTAGGATCCCTGAAGGGGTAAAGATGAACTCCATAATCTATGTGGAGTTTCTAAAACAGCACTTCCTGCCATGGTTCAAGAGGAAGAACTGTGCTTTCCGCAGCAAGATCATTTTCATGCATGATAATCCACCATCTCATGCTGCAAATAACACATCTGCATCTCTGGCTGCTATGGGCATAAAAGAGGACAAACTTATGGTGTGGCCACCATCTTCCCCTGACCTCAACCTCATTGAGAACCTCTGGAGCATCATCAAAAGGAGTGTCTATGATGGCGGGAGGCAGTTCACATCTAAGCAACAGCTCTGGGTCGGTATTCTGTCCACATGCAAAACAATTGAAGCACAAACCTTCCAAAAACTGACAAATTCAATGGACAAGAGAGTTCAGAAGCTTCTTTGGAACAAGGGGTCCTAAGTAGAAATGTAACATCACCTAGATTAAAGTTTTGACTTGAAAACTGTTTGATTTCATTTTGTAATAAGCTGATAATGCTTATAATTTCACAATTGACCATTTTTTTGTTCAAAATAAAAATAAAAAGGTTGAAAACTCTGCTGTGCGTAATAATTTGGAACACAGTGTAGTTATTGCCAACACCTGTTAGATGCCACAGGTAAGTTACAGATGCTGTTAATTACACAAATTAGAGAAGCATCACATGATTTTTCGAACAGTGCCAATACTTTTGTGCACCCTCTTTTTTATGTTTGGTGTGGAATTATATCCAATTTGGCTTTAGGACAATTCTTTTTGTGTTTTTTCATTTAAGACAAATTAAATGAAGATAATAATACCAAAGAATTTGTGTTTGCAATCATTTTCAGGAAGAAACTGAGTATTATCTGACAAAATTGTAGGGGTGTCAATACTTTTGGCCACAACTGTAGCTCTCAAAATGTGGCAATGCAAAAAATATTTTTTGCAAAAAAAACACGTCTTTTATGTGTGACAGCTGCCAAACATAAAAACACACTATAAATAGTAAATCATACCCCCTTTATCAATCCCTTAGTTAGGGAAAAATAATAAAACTAAAAAATGTATTTATTTCCATTTTCCCATTAGGGTTAGGGTTAGGGTTGTGGCTGGGGTTAGGGCTAAAGTTAGGATTAGGGTTGGGGCTAAAGTTAGGATTAGGATTGGTGCTAAAGTTAGGATTAGGGTTGGGGCTAAAGTTAGGGTTAAGGTTGGGATTAGGGTTAAGGATGAGATTAGGGTTATGGTTGGGATCAGGGGTGTGTTGGGGTAAGGTTTGTGGCTAGAGTTATGGTTAGGGTTGGGATTAGGGTTAGGGGTGTGTTGGGGTTAGGGCTGGAGTTAGAATTGGGGGTTCCACTGTTTAGTCAAATCAGGGGCTCGCCACATGCGACATGTGTCTGATCTAGATTCCAGCCAATTCTGCGTTGGGAAAGGTCTAATGATGCTCCTACACTTACAAGCTTTGCCATGCACCCAAACAGTGGTTTTCCCCCACATATGGGGTATTAGCATACTCAGGACAAATAGCACAACTTTTAAGGTCCAATTTTTCTTGTTAAAGTTGGGAAAATAAATTGGGGGCAAAAAAACATTTTTGTAAAAAAATAAGATTTTTTATTTTTACAACTCTACATCATAAACTTCTGTGAAGCACTTTGGCGTTCAAAGTGTTCACCACACAACTAGCTAAGTTCCTTAGGGGGTCTACTTTCCAAAATGGTGTCACTTGTGGGGGTTTCTACTGTTTAGGCACATCAGGGAATCTCCAAACGTGACATGGCGACCGATCTCAATTCCAGCCAAAAAGTAGAGATGAGCGACTTTGCCTTTTTTCGGGTCGAGTCGGGTTTCATGAAACCCAACTTTCGCAAAAGTCGGGTTGAGCGAAATCAGCCGATTATCGTGAAAAGTCAAAGGCCGACTGAAGCACGAAACCCAATGCAAGTCAATAGGGAAGAAAAGTCGGCAGTGAGTGGAGGACAGGAAACACCTACAGTGCCCATTTTAATGCCAAGACATCAATTCTTATTACTTAAGCTTGTCAACCTTAATTTACTTTATAATAATAGTTAGGCATTGAAAACTGGGGGTTATTTGGCTAAAGTTGTGGAGGGGAAGGGCTGGTTCCAGATTTTTGTGGGCCCAGGGCCAAAGAGTGTCAATGGGCTCCTTTAAAACATGCCACAATTCATGATTCTCTAATACGGCAGAGAAATAGCGGTATAGTACAATGAAAAATACTTCACTTCTTACATCACATGACTGATATCCATTTTAAATTCTCCAATAGCTCCAAAAACGGACAGTATATTACTCCATACAGTATTATGGCCACCGCATAGTGCGCCATACAGAGCAATGAGGCCCATATATTTCTCCATACAGAATCATTGGTCCCATATAATGTTCCATACAGTATATGATGAGCTCCACATAATGCTACAGTATATGTTGGTCCCACTGGACGAAGCTCCACTGTCTTATGGGCCCAAATAATGCTCCATATATAATGGGCCCCATTTCTAATGCTCCAGTGTATAATGGGCCCTGTAAATGCTGCTCCAGTGTCTGATGTCCACCTTTGGAATGCTCCAGTGTATGGTGGGCCCCATATATATTATTCTCCAGAGCATAGTGCTCCCCAAAAATTGCTCCCAACCTTTAAAACAATTAAATAAGTCTCCTCGCTAGGGAATTCCTGTACTAGTCTGGACTCCTTGTCATCCCCATCTTCCATCTCTCTGCACTTGGACTGTTTAGGCAGAGGGCGTACAGACGTAATGTCATCGCGCTCTCTGACCAGAATGTCACTGTCAGGAAACGCGGAAGATGTCACGGCGTTGGAGCAGGGAGAGGTAAGTATTTCAACTTTGCAATGCTGTGATCTTGAGCAAGCAGGGGGGGCCGACTCATTGGCGACGGCACTGGCACAGGGCCCCTCATAGTATGGCGGTGTGGCTGATGGCAGTTGGTCCCTCCCACCGGCAAAAACACTTTTGTGTACTATGAGGGGCCCTGTGCCAGTACCGTCGCCCATGAGTATGCCCCCCACCTGCTCAAGGAATCTGCACATTCATCTGCATCTTCCTCTTTGTCACCATGTAAGGTGGTATAGTATGCGGGAAGGGGAACCTGAGTTTCATCAGGGTCAGATTCAGGCTGTGTAGAGTGTGGGGGAATGTAGTGGTCTGGGTCAATGTACCAGCAGAATCATCTAGCAGTGGCTGGGCATCAGTGCACTTGTGGCGCCCCCAGGAGTACGGTTGCCACAGTGGCATTACCTTCCTCCTAGGGAGTGTGATGTCATGCTTGAGAGCAACAAAGGATCTCTCTAGCAGTTAAACCAACACACAACACAGTTCCCACTCCAGGCCAGCAGGGAGAGCTCTGAACCTGACTGCTGAGGAGCTGCTCTCTGTGGTCGAGAGGAGGGAAGTTAGGGCAGTCTGTGAAGGGAACGTGAAGTGTGTGGATGTGAGAAGGGGAGCTGGAGGATGAGCAGAGTTAAGGCTCACTCCTAGCTGGAGCTCATGGTCCGGATTCCGGTCTCCGAGTTTGTAGGGACACTGACGGTCCTGCAGCAGCAGCAGAAACCGGAGGAAGTAGCAGCTGTAAATGCTCTGTTCCCAACTAAGGCTCGGAGGCCCCAGCATCGACTTGTGTGAGCCAGAATGAAAAGGCTACGGCTGCCTGCCATACGAGAAAGTTTCAATAGAGAGTCAACAGGGGGAACTTCAGTGAACTCAGTACTGCAAGTACCTCAGATAAGCGCTAGAACGGAGGCCACACTACCTATCTGCAGAGAGAGAATTCCTAATTTGCTTCCAGGCTGACCAACTCCTTCTCCATCTGTACTCTGGGTCCTGTATAGCACTTACCAAGTACAGGTAAAGGAACTGCACAACTGTGTCTGTCATCTTTCTCCTGCGCCTGGTGTATAGCTCTGCTACATCCTGCACTGCACACCATCTACCAACTCTTTCATCTGCCCTGCGACTACGGCCCTCCCTGTGCAGGCCTTCTTCATCTTAGCTGCACCACAACATCTGTCCCAGAGAAGCAACACTGCAGCGTTGGTCAATCTGATTAGAAACCACAGGTGGCATCACGTACCATTCACCTATAAACATTATTCACCCCTTTGCATGGATGCCCAGGCCCACGGACCGGGACACCACCACAGTGACACATCCCTCTGAGACACCGGCCTGGTACCGATTAACCCCACTGCCCTGGCTGGCCACCCATACTCCATGTCAGATTCATCTTGAACTGGGGAATTAACGATTTGACTTGATAACCCAGGCATGGTATGTGGGAAAGAGCTACAATGACTAATGTAAAGTGTGGCCTGCTGCATCATTCACTTTTGGTGGGGGTGAAGGACACAAGAAAAGGGGTTCCTCCTGACCAGTAGCCAGCACTTGACGACTCAGTGCTTGCATTTTTTGAAACTTCAGAAGAGGAGGGCATATTTTCTGGAGTCTGTTTCGTCAATGTAAGCCAAAACCAGTTCCTGATGCTCCAGCTTTAAAAGCGGTTAATCTACTCCCAGAAAAGGTAGCCTTCCAGGCATTCTGGAGCCAGACCATGACGCAGGCGCAACACCACCTGCCTTAGCTATTGTGCTTTTGCCACTACCAGCAGATGCACCACCACCATCAGTACCAGCTCACGTACGCGGACTCTTCCACTATACTTTCAAAGTTTGGAGAAAATGTACCCAAAATAACATCAGATTTATGGTACTGTATGAGAAGCGTACAGCTCTATACAGTCAAAGCATAGTTGTCAATCTCCCTATATATTTCATGAGTCACACAGACACTCACAGGCTCAGTATGGATTAGACAAGAATAAAAGAGTAGAAAAAGGGTACAGTATCATCAGATACCAGGTATATATACTATATTTTAAACATTCTAAATCTCTGTATATATTTCAGGAGGCAGACACAGACGCTCTCAGGCTCAGTATGGATTACAACACAATATAAAATGCCGTAAAACGGTAATGGATCTGAAGCGTACAGCTGTATATAGTGTAGGGGTCATTGTCAATCTCAGTATTTATTTCCACAGTCAGAAACAGACTCTCACTTGGTCAGTTTGGATTAGACCAGAATATAAAAAGCAGTAAATGGGTACTGTATCACAAGAGTAGAGCTGTATACAGTGTTGGGGTAATTTTTAAATCTACATATAAATTGCAGGAGCAACCCACAGACTCTCACACGCTCAGGATGGATTGCACCACAATATAAAAAGAAGATCCGCAAGAAATAATTACACACGTGGGCCAATGTTCCAGGTGTCAATGATACACTTAGAGTGGTGGGTGGAGGAGGACTTCGTGGCAGAAAGGGTACAGTATCACCAGATACCAGGTATATGTAGCATAGGTAAAACATTAGAAATGTAAGTCTATATATCAGTAGTGTTGAGCCACCCCGCTAGTTTTCAAGTTCGGTTCGGTTTGTCGAACAGGAGGCAAGTTCATCAAATGTTCGTCAAACGTTCAACAAACACCGTCGAGCCCCATTGAAAACAATGGCAGGCAAACACAAACACATACAAACACATAGAAAACAATTACAAAACACCTTAAAAGTTGTCCCAAAGCAGACAAAATGCTCAGAAGACACAAATAACATATGGAAAAGGGCAACTACATATAGAAAAGAGGTGGAGGAGTAAAAGGAGGAGGAGGAGACACAGATATAGGCAAGTCATGCCCTTATAAAGTCAAGAAAGGCTGGACTAAAAATCTAAAATGAAAACAAATCTAAAATTCTAAAATCGAAGACGATCATATACCATTGGACTTCCCACCATAAATTATGCCAACTGCCGATCGGGCTGCGTTATTCCCACGACCCTCCGAACAGCGTCCATAAAGGCAAAGTGTTTGGTTTCCGGGGGCAGTATGGTTGCAAAGCTGAACCTTAAAGGAATGTCCAGAAGGGCACCACCAGGAGTGGAGCCTGTGGCTTAATTGGACTCCACACGAGCAACCTCAACCATGCCAAAAAAGATGGACAGATTGCAAGCTTTGTCGATTCTGTGGGTGGTAGTGCATGGCCGTTTTTAGTTGTGCTAGCTATTTGTCAGCTTAATTCCGTTAATGAACGAGACTCTGGCATGACCCCACGGTCCGCGTCCAGCTTACTAGAGGGACACGCGAGGCTCTGGCAAGCGAGATCGAGCAATAACAGGTCTGTCATGCCCTTACATGTCCGGGGCTGCATGCACGCTACACTGAAAGGACCAGCGTGTGTTGCTTACAGGTGCGGATAAACCGCTGAACCCCGTTAGTGATGGGGATCTGGGATTCCAATTCTTCCCCGCGAATGAGGATTTCCCAGTAAGTGCAGGTCAACCGGAATTCCGGAATTAGGCCTAACCGGCATTCCAGAAAGAATGTGAAAAAATTAATTTTCCAAACCACAGGTGCTGTAGCTTGCTTAACAGCTGGGCTCCTCTGCTGAGTAGCACGCAGTTCTTACATAAACAGGCAGCATAGCTTGGTTCACGGGTGGGCAACTCTGCTAAGTAGCAGACAGTGCTTACATAAACAGGCGGCATAGCTAGGTTCACGGGTGGGTTCCTCTGCTGAGCAGTAGACACAGGTACTAGGCCCAAAGTATTGACTGGGCTAAATGAAGTTAAAAATGGTTCTTACATAAACAGGCGGCACAGCGCTTGCTTCACGGGTGGGCTCCTCTGCTGAATAGCAGACACAGTTACTAGGCCCAAAGTATTAACTGGGCTGAATGCAGTCAAAAACTGGTCCTTTCATAAACAGGCGGCATAGCTAGGTTCACGGGTGGGCTCCTCTGCTAAGTTGCAGACAGTGCTACAAGGCCCAAAAGGATTTTCTGGACAAGATGCGGTAAAAAGTAATTAGAAACACACACGGTGTAGCTCCTTGACAGGTGCACTACACCGCTAGCAACCAGACACGGCTACTATGCCATGAATCTGTCTATTAACATTTAAAACCATTATTAATGTGAAAATAAAGTTACGCTTTTGGTGAACGAACCGTTCTCGAACGGAACCTCGAACAGCCGAATTTTAAGCAAAGTGTTCGAGTTCTACGAACGTCTCGAACACCGCCCAAAACAGCTGGAATTTGATCTTGGCTAACAGGTCGACTCGAACACCGCACATCTCTAATGAAGAGGCAGACTCAGACGGTCTCAGGCCCAGTATGGATTCGACAAGATTGTAGAAAGTTGAGAAAGGGTACAGTATCACCGGATAACAGGTTTATATGTAGCATAGTTTACACATTAAAAATCTATGTCTATATATCAGGAGGCACGGAGGCAGACTGAGACGGTCTCAGGCCCAGTATGGATTCGACAAGATTGTAAAAAGTTGAGAAAGGGTACAGTAACACTGGATACCAGGTATATATAGCATAGTTTAAACATTAGAAATCTCCGTGTATATTTCCGTAGTCCGACAAAGTCACTCACAGCCTCAGTATGGATTAGACAAGAATCTAAAAAGTAGAAAAAGGGTAATGTATTCGAAGCGTACACCAGTATACACTGTTGGGGTATTTTTTAATCTTCATATATATTTCAGTCTCAGTAAGACAGTCTAGACTCTTCGCAAGAGGAAACGAAATGGATATAAGTACAGACGGAAAGTTGAGCGATTGCAGAAATTTTGGAATTAGTAATCATGGGAAAAACTACCGGGAGAATTCTCAGAGGTGATGCTGACCCTAAATTACTTTGTCTGTGGAGACAGCAAAAACAGTTCTTGTGAAGAAAGGGTTGCTGTATCGCAGTACCGTGGATCCCATCACTGTTACTCATCTCCATCAAATTGTGATCACAGGGAGAGATGTAGACATTGTCCTCACTGCCAATCATGATCTGTCAGGTAACTTTGGAGTGCAAAAGACAGAAGCCACAGGCCGTAGGCGATTCTATTGGATTTGCATGAGAAGACACATTTAAAAATGTGGGCAGGAATGTCTAAAGTCTGTGAGTAGGAAAACCGTGAAAGCTGATGATAAACCACCACTGCATCTCATTGTGAGTCGACGTCCATAACAAATGGAAGCCACTGATCATCTGAAGATAGAGCCCAGGAGGACAGGGCATAGCTACGTCTTAGCCATCATCTATCATTTCACCAAATTTGTATTGGCAGTCCCAGTGAAGAATTTAACAGCCCAGACTACCCAGCGGTGGAGCAGGGAGAGGTAAGTATTGCAAGTGCTGGGGCCCTGAGCAAGCAAGGGGGGCCCACTCGTGGGTGGCGGTACTGGCACAGGGCCCTCATAGTATGCCGATGTGTCTGACGGGGGGTGTGCACCCCCACCATCAGAGACACTTGATTGTACTATGGTGAGCCCTGTGACAGTGCCGTCGCCCAAGAGTGTGCCCACCCACCTGTCCAGGGCAACGGCACTCGCACGGATGCGTGCGCTAGGTGGTGACCCCGGTCCTGGGGGGGGAGGCAGCCCAGTTAGGGAGGTTGAAAAAATGGCATATGTTGATGTTGGACATTCAGCAGCTGAAAATGGAGGAATTGGAAAAGTTCAAGGAAGAGGAGGACAGAAGCGAGCCATTTTTCTGGCAACCTACGTGTCATCAGGGGAAGGTGGGACAAAATCCTTTAAACCCATGCATGGTTCATTTTAATGAAGGTTAGAGCATCAACATTTTGGGTCGACAAACAGGTCCTTTTTTCTGTCAGAATTGATCCAGCAGCAATGAAGACTCTTTCGGATAGCACACTAGCAGCAGGGCAAGAGAGCTCCTGTAAGGCATATTGTGCCAATTCAGGCCAGGTGTCCAGTTTACAGGCCCAATAGTCAAAGGGGAATGACCTGTGAGGGAGAACATCGAAATGGGAGTAGTTTGTAACCATAGTTGACATCTGCTGTCTCCTGTCACTTTCAATCGATGCAGTATTACCAGTCGTGTGAACGGTACTTGAAAAATAAGTCCACAACTTGGTCATCAAACCCCTGTGTCCAACGCCACTTCGGCTGTGTGCACCACGAACACCTCTTCCATGTTGCCCCCTATGGCTCGTGGGAGAACCATCACCGTCGCTGTGTGCTGGTAATGCCTCAAACAAACGGTTTACCAGAATTGCTTGTTTGTTAGCCAATATTAGCTCTAGGTTCTCCTGTGGCATGATGTTTTGGAATTTGCCTTTATAGCGTGGATCCAGGATGCTGGCCAACCAGCAGTCGTCATCGTTCATCATTTTGGCAAAGCGTGGGTCCCTTTTTAGGATCTGCAAGGCATAATCACACATGTGGGCCAATGTTCCAGGTGTCAATGATGCACTGCGAGTGCTGGGTGGAGGAGCACTTTCTGGCAAATCAACATCACTCCAGTAATGCACAAACCCTGTGTTAGGAGTCAGGTTTCTGCGGTCGCTATGCAGGAATCCAGAACCTCACATTCTGCAGTCTCCTGCTCTTTATCCACTGCAGAAGAGATTGCAGAGGAGATTGCCTTGCAGCAAATCTCTCCTGAGGCTAAGTCATTATGTCCTCTTACTGAGCATGCTCATGGGACGATCTCCGATTGGAGATCGGGAGTCATGTGCTCAGGTCCTGCTCCAAATCTCATTTGTCCATCTCAGAGATCTGGAGGCGTGCGGAAGGTCCCGGCTGCTATAAAAGGCGTGCATGGCTGTTCTGCCATGTGCTAGTATAGACATACTTGCTGCTAAGTGAATGTTTGATGGATGCATGATCTGGTGAATGTCTCATTTGAAACCCCTTCCTTTTGATAATATGCTTGTGTGAAGGATTGAGTTACTACCAGTGCCAGCGCGCTATTGCTCCATATTCAGCTGCTAGCGTCCGACATTGCACCTGCGCCATAGCAGTGTCATTGAGCGGCAGTATTCATGCCGCGCTGCAGTTGCAGCCCACTTGAGCGTTCGAGGCTGTGACGCTATATACTCGGACACACACGGTAGGTCTAGAAGGACTTAGTGCCGCCATCTTGGGCTATTCCTGTGACCGCTTACCATGTGTGTTATTGCTCCGAGTTCCTGTGCCCCTAACAGACTCAGTACTTTATGTTTTTGCCATCTCTGTAACTAAACAGCGATTGCTTTGCGCACCAGGGTGAAGGATAACCTCGTGCGCACCTCCGCCATATTGCTCTGCCACCGTCTAGCAGTGGTTATATCACCTACTGCACGGTGGACCCCAAGCGGCGAACGCACTTTATTTATATTTTTATTTAGTGCTTTCTGCCGTTCCTAACACCCTGTACCTGACCTTGCCACGCCAACATTTTCTCGTGCCCCCTGAGAAGCATCCTCCTCCCCTAAATAATCAACCCCATCATTCTCCTCCTCTTCCTCCTCCTCATCCAGGAGAGTTCCCTGAGCAGACAATGGCTGACTGTCATCAAGGCTTCACTCCTCCTCTTCCTCCTCGGCTGCAGATGCCTGCTCCTTAATGTGCGTCAAAGTTTGCATGAGCAGACGCATAAGTGGGATGCTCATGCTTATGATGGTGTCGTGTGCGCTTACCAGCCGTGTGCATTCCTCAAAACACTGAAGGACTTTACAGAGGTCTTTCGGCTTCGACCACTGCACACCAGACAACTCCATGTCTGCCCTCAAACTGCCTGCCCGTGTATCCTCCCACAAATGCATTACAGCCTGCCTCTGTTCACACAGACTCTGAACCATGTGCAGGGTGGAGTTCCACCTTGTTGCAACGTTGATAATTAGGCGGTGCTTGGGAAGGTGGAGCAATCGCTGCAGCTTCTGCATACGACTGGAGTGTACGGGCAATCGGTGAATGTGCGAGCACAGTCTTCGCACCTTTTGGAGCAGGGCTGTTAACTCTGGATAATTATTGAGGAAGCACTGCACCACCAGGTTCAAGGTGTGAGCCAGGCAAGGTATGTATCTGAGTTTTGAAAGGGCTATGGCTGACACAAAATTCCAGCCGTTATCACTAACTACCTTGCCTGCCTCAAGATGTAGACTGCCCAGCCATGACTTAGTTTGTCGCTGCAAGTAGTCGGCCAGTACTTCCACAGTGTGTCTGTTGTCGCCCAAACACATCATCTTCAATACAGCCTGCTGACGCATACCACTAGCTGTTCAATAGTGGGACACCTCATGTGCAACACTGGCAGCTGCGGATGGAGTGCTCGTGTGACTGCGCTCTGTGGACGAGCTTTCGCTTCTGGAGGAGGAGGAGGGTCGAACGCCTACAGCCAACTGTTTCCGATACCGTGGGCTAGGCAGCACTGTCCCACCACCGCTGTCCTCTGTGGACCCTGCATCCACCACAGTAACCCAGTGTGCAGTGATGGACACGTAACGGACCTGGCCATGCCTACGGCACGATGCATCTGTTGTAAGGTGCACCTTTCCACTCAATGATTGCTTGAGTGCATGGACAATGCAGTCTGTTATGAATGAGTCACCGTAGGAGGCAAAAGCAGAAATACAAGCTAAGTCCAGAAAACCAGAGAAGTTGGCAACTATCAGATTGCAGACCCCTGAACCTATCAAGACAACTAGCAGTAGCCGTGGGGGGTTCCTACGATGCCCTAGACCCCTCAATCACAGCCGGAGAATTAAATAAGCCTAAAGAAAGAAAGGGGAAATCTAAACTGCCCCAGAGCAGACCCCAAAGCAATAGGCAGCCCCCAACATATAATGACGGTGAAGCAAGATGAAAACACTAACACAGACAGAAAGATAGACTGAGCAAAGACGGGGCCCAAAACTACCTAGCTAGGAAAGGACAGGAAGGCTGCTGTCTGCAATCTGCCAAAACCCTATCAAAGACATAAGCCAACAAGCTGATATGAAAAAGGCCCTGAAGCAGCTAGGCTTCAAAAACTAAATCAGCACTCAGGTATTTTCAGAAGACAGAACTAAAGGAATTCAGCACACCCCAGCAGGGAATGGCAGAAATCCAGAAAAACAAAGCAAAACAAAGTCAAAGCACCAAAGCAAAAGGCCGAGCAGCAAACTTAGCTTTAGAGGAGCAGGAATTCAGACTGGTCTCCAAGGATCCCACAGAGAAATCACCCGCAGGGCAGAAGGGCGTCGGCAGCCTTATACAGTAATATGTTAAAGTTTGGGCACCCCTATTAATGTTAACCTTTTTTCTTTATAACAATTTTGGTTTTTGTAACAGCTATTTCAGTTTCATATATCTAATAACTGATGGACTCAGTTATATTTCTGGATTCAAATGAGGTTTTTTGTACTAACAGAAAATGTGCAATCTGCATTTTAACAAAATTTGACTGGTGCAAAAGTATAGGCACCCTTATCATTTTCTTGATTTGAACACTCCTAACTACTTTTTACTGACTTCCTGAAGCACTAAATTGGTTTTGTAACCTCATTGAGCTTTGAACTTCATAGCCAGGTGTATCAAATCATGAGAAAAGGTATTTAAGATGGCCACTTGCAAGTAGTTCTCCTATTTGATTCTCCTATGAAGAGTGGCATCATGGGCTCCTCAAAACAACTCTCAAATGATCTGAAAACAAAGATTATTCAACATAGCTTTTCAGGGGAAGGATACAAAAAGTTGTCTCAGAGATTTAACCTGTCAGTTTCCACTGTGAGGAACATAGTAAGGAAATGGAAGAACACAGGTACAGTTCTTGTTAAGCCCAGAAGTGGCAGGCCAAGAAAAATATCAGAAAGGCAGAGAAGAAGAATGGTGAGAACAGTCAAGGACAATCCACAGACCACCTCCAAAGACCTGCAGCATCATCTTGCTGCAGATGGTGTCACTGTGCATCGGTCAACAATACAGCGCACTTTGCACAAGGAGAAGCTGTATGGGAGAGTGATGCGAAAGAAGCCGTTTCTGCAAGCACGCCACAAACAGAGCCGCCTGAGGTATGCAAAAGCACATTTGGACAAGCCAGTTACATTTTGGAAGAAGGTCCTGTGGACTGATGAAACAAAGATTGAGTTGTTTGGTCATACATGGAGGCTAAAAAAAACAGCATTCCAAGAAAAACACTTGCTACCTACAGTAAAATTTGGTGGAGGTTCCATCATGCTTTGGGGCTGTGTGGCCAATGCCGGCACCGGGAATCTTGTTAAAGTTGAGGGTCGCATGGATTCAACTCAGTATCAGCAGATTCTTGAGAATAATGTGCAAGAATCAGTGACGAAGTTGAAGTTACGCAGGGGATGGATATTTCAGCAAGACAATGATCCAAAACACTGCTCCAAATCTACTCAGGCATTCATGCAGAGGAACAATTACAATGTTCTGGAATGGCCATCCCAGTCCCCAGACCTGAATATCATTGAACATCTGTGGGATGATTTGAAGCGGGCTGTCCATGCTCGGCGACCATCAAACTTAACTGAACTGGAATTGTTTTGTAAACAGGAATGGTCACAAATACCTTCATCCAGGATCCAGGAACTCTTTAATAGCTACAGGAAGCGACTAGAGGCTGTTATTTTAGCAAAAGGAGAATCTATGAAATATTACTGTCACTTTTATGTTGAGGTGCCCATACTTTAGCACTGGTCAAATTTTGTTTAAATGCAGATTGCACATTTTCTGTTAGTACAATAAACCTCATTTGAATCCAGAAATATAACTGAGTCCATCAGTTATTAGATATATGAAACTGAAATAGCTGTTGCAAAAACCAAAATTGTTATAAAGAAAAAAGGTTAACATTAATAGGGGTGCCCAAACTTTAACATATGACTGTATCCAGTCAGTAACTCCACTCAGCCAGTCATCATCATCAGCCTCGGGTGTTTGATAATCAGGCTCACTACCTTTCTTTACCAGAAGAGGGAGTTCCTCGAGCCTCAGTAATGAAGGGGAAAATGAACTCACAGCAGCGGTCTTTCACATGCAGGTGGAGGGCTGGGATGGCTTTTCGAGAAAAGAAGTGCCGACTGGGTAGGTCATAGTGTGGTACTGCATAGGCCATGAGCTCGCGGAAAGCTTCGCTTTCAACCAACCAGTAGTGCATCATCTCTAACGAGATTAGTTTGGCAATGTGGGCGTTCAAACACTGTGTACGCGGATGAGAGGATGAGTACGTTCTTGTCCTACTGAGAGTCTCTGGTAGGGTGAGCTGGACTTGAGAGCTGCATATGGTGGAACTAGGGGTGGACATGGTGGACTGACAGAGGGTTGATGATGGTGATGGTGTTGGTGGTCTTGCTGATGGTCTAGATTCAGTCTTTCGTAGCAATAACATTGTGATTCCCTGACTGCTTTAGCCTTGCGACGACACCTCAACATTTGCTGCTGGTGGTGTGCTAACCGGTGGGCTTACAGTGGGGGAAGCGATGTAGCGTTGCTGACTACCTTCATTCGGAGCAGGTGCACATGCAGTACATGAGATTTGGTAGTCCGTCCACGCTTGCAAGTGCTTGGTGCTTAAATGTCTAAGCATGCAAATGGTATTCAAATTTCTCAGATTTTTCCCTCTGCTAAAGGTCTTTGCGGTGTTGCGCACTTCTTACAGATAACCTTTGCCTGATCATTAGGATTTTGTTCTAAAAAGTACCACACTGCACTCTCCTACTATGGAAGACATTTTGAGGCCTTCCACGCTGTGCTAATTTGACCGTCTGGCCAAGCTGTCCAGCAACTCTTTGGGTTTTTGTAAGCCGTTTTTGGACTGCTACGGGCCTGCGAGATAACAGCTGTTGCGATGTCGATGCCTGCTGCGGATCCTCCTCCTCCTCTTCTGAGCTATTGGCAGCGGCACCCTCTTCCCCCAATGGATGCCAATCTGGGTCAACAACTGGGTCATCCATCACCTCATCTTCAATTTCATGTGCACCTTCCTCTGTGTCACCGTGTAAGGTGGTATAGTATGAGGGAAGGGGCACCTGAGTTTCATCAGGGTCTGATTCTGGCTCAGTACACTGCGAGGACAATGTAATGCTCTGAGTGAATGTACCAGCAGAAAAATCTAGCAGTAGCTGTGCATCAGTGCACTCCATGTCCGATTCATCTTGGACTGGGGAATTCACGATTTGACTTGATAACCCAGGCATGGCATGTGAAAAGAGCTTCATTTAGTAACCTGTAGTGTGGCCTGCCGCATCCTTCACTTTTGGTATGGGTGAAGGACACAAGGAATGGTGTTGTTCCTAACCAGGAGCCTCCACTGATGACTCAGTGCTTTTATTTTTTGAAACTTCAGAAGAGGAGGCGATAGAGCAGGAGGCTGTGTCAGCCATGTAAGCCAAAACTTGTTCCTGAAGCTCCGGCTTTAAAAGCGGTTTACCTACTCCCAGAAAAGGGAGCCTTCAAGGCCTTGTGGAGCCAGATGATGACGCAGGCTCAACACCTCCTGCCTTAGGTGCTATTGTGCTTTTGCCACTACCAGCAGATGCACCACCACCACCATCAGTACAAGCTGACAACCCCCACCCACTTCCACAGCCTCTTCCACCATACTTCCTCATTTTTTGAAAAATGTACCCAAAATACCACCAGCTATATGGTACTGTAAAACAAGGTAGAAGGTGTATATAGTATTGTGGAGAATTTGAATCTCCCTAGAGATTTTAGGAGGTTGAACTATTATCTCAGGCCCAATATAGATTACACCTCAATTTAACAGGCTGAAATTGGCTGGTGTATGACAATGTACAAGGTGTATATAGTATGGTGGAGAATTTGAATCTCCCTAGAGATTTTAGGAGGCTGAACTATTATCTCAGGCCGAATATAGATTACACCTCAAATTAACAGGCTGAAATTGTCTGGTGTACGACAAGGTACAAGGTGTATATAGTATTGGGGAGAATTGGAATCTCCCTAGAGATTTTAGGAAGCTGAACTATTATCTCAGGCCCACTATTGATTACACCTCAATTTAACAGGCTGAAATTGGCTGGTGTATGACAAAGTACAAGGTGTATATAGTATTGGGGAGAATTGGAAGCTCCCTAGAGATTTTAGGAGGCTGACAATGATGCTCTCAGTCCAAGTATGGCAGCAGGCAGCCTAATAAGCAGGACTGCTGCACACAAAAGTGTGAAAAAATGAACGTCTGTTAACTTTGCAGAAAAGAGGAAGAAAAGTATTTTTGCTTTTAAAAAAGCAGTTTGCACAGCAATGCAGCTATCAGGGAGCCTTATAAGGCAGCCTAATAACCAACAGAGCTGATGCACAAAAATATAGACTCCCCTTTCACTGCACACAAAGTGTTGTGTTGAACAATGGAAATCGCTAACAGCAGAAGCAGTTTTTTGTTCTTCTTCCCTGCCTAACGCTCTTCCTTATTCAGAATCAGCAGCTGCAACCTCTCCCTAATGCTAATATCGGCAGAAGCAAAATGGCAGTCGGTGTGCACACCCTTTTATAGCCCCTGTGACGCCACACAAAGCAAGCCAATCACTTGCATGCCCTTCTCAAAGATGGTGATGACCGATGCCCATGTCATCGCGTTGCCCACAGTGTGCGTCCTCCATCATTGGCTGAAAAAGGGCACTGGAAGCAACATTTGAAACGTGACTTTGGTGCTCTGGTCGCCGACCTCGTGGTCGACCTCACGCTACGATCGGGTTTCGTTTCATGAAACCCAACTTCAGCGAAAGTCGGCGACTTATGAATTTGACCGACCCGTTTCGCTCAACTCTTTTTGAAAAGTCAAATGGCGCTCCTTCCCTTCCGAGCTCTGCCATGCTCCCAAACAGTGGTTTACCTGCATATATGGGGTATCAGCATACTCAGTACAAAAGCCTGACCAAATATTGAACACATGACTTTGACCAAAGAGAATGTCAAGCAAATGCAAATTAAAAACCAAAACGACTATGCAGAAAAACTGGTCTAAATTAGCTCTACATTCTTTGCTGCACGGATTGGCATCCTGGGTATGTACAACATAACACCACTGTTCCTCATTGTCTCTCCCTGACTAAAAATTTTATAAAAGAGCTAGTCTGCATTAACATATACAGTGGAATGCAAAAAGTTTGGACACTCCTGGTCAAAGATGATACATTACCTTTTTATTTTAGGATATATATATATATATATATATATATATATATATATATATATACACATACATACACACACACACAGGGTGGTCCAAATGTAGGTCGACAGAAAATAACATTTATTTTGATTTATATATAAAATTATATTTACTAACACAAGCATAACATTGACAATTACATTTTATTCTGAACAATAATACAAAAGCCCTTAAACTTTATCAACGCAGGTGATCAAACTGTTTTCCATCACAATTTGCACAGCTTTGAAGTCTGCCTCTTACGCTTCAACAAACATTTTTGCACAAGTCTCTTTGGTTATTAATTTCATGAAATGCATCTCTTATGTAATTTTTCAAATCACTGACACTTTTTGGTTTTCGACTATAAACTTTGTCCTTGAGTACTCCCCAAAAGAAAAAATCTATTGGGGTCAAGTCTGGTGAACGTGCCGGCCAATCAAGTGGGCCTCTTCGTCCAATCCATTTATTAGGAAATGTTTCATTATCCTATTACACATACTGTCCACCTAACACAAATTCCTTGGTATTATTATCTTCATTTAATTTGTCTTAAATGAAAAAGCACAGAAGAGAATGAAGCAAAAAGCAAAACATTGATCATTTCACACAAAACTCTAAAAATGGGCCAGACAAAAGTATTGGCACCCTCAGCCTAATACTTGGCTGCACAACCTTTAGCCAAAATAACTGCAACCAACCGCTTCCGGTAACCATCAATGAGTTTCTTACAATGCTCTGCTGGAATTTTAGACCATTCTTCTTTGGCAAACTGCTCCAGGTCCCTGATATTTGAAGGGTGCCTTCTCCAAACTGCCTTTTTAGATCTATCCACAGGTGTTCTATGGGATTCAGGTCTGGACTCATTGCTGGCCACCTTAGAAGTCTCCAGTGCTTTCTCTCAAACCATTTTCTAGTGCTTTTTGAAGTGTGTTTTGGGTCATTGTCCTGCTAGAAGACCCATGACCTCTGAGGGAGACCCAGTTTTCTCACACTGGGCCCTACATTATGCTGCAAAATTTGTTGGTAGTCTTCAGACTTCATAATGCCATGCACACGGTCAAGCAGTCCAGTGCCAAAGGCAGCAAAGCAACCCCAATACATCAGGGAACCTCTGCCATGTTTGACTGTAGGGACCGTGTTTTTTTCTTTGAATGCCTCTTTTTTCTCCTGTAAACTCTATGTTGATGCCTTTGCCCAAAAAGCTCTACTTTTGTCTCATCTGACCAGAGAACATTCTTCCAAAATGTTTTAGGCTTTTTCAGGTAAGTTTTGGCAAACTCCAGCCTGACTTTTTTATGTCTCGGGGTAAGAAGTTGGGTCTTCCTGGATCTCCTACCATACAGTCTCTTTTCATTCAGACGCCGACGGATAGTACGGGTTGACACTGTTGTACCCTCAGACTGCAGGGCAGCTTGAACTTGTTCGGATGTTAGTCGAGGTTCTTTATCCAACATCCGCACAATCTTGCATTGAAATCTCTTGTCAATTTTTCTTTTCCATCCACATCTAGGGAGGTTAGCCACAGTGCCATGGGCTTTAAACTTCTTGATGACACTGCTCACGGTAGACACAGGAACATTCAGATCTTTGGAGATGGACTTATAGCCTTAAGATTGCTCATGCTTCCTCACAATTTGGCTTCTCAAGTCCTCAGACAGTTCTTTGGTCTTCTTTCTTTTCTCCATGCTCAATGTGGTACACACAAGGACAAAGGACAGAGGTTGAGTCAACTTTAATCCATGTCAACTGGCTGCAAATGTGATTTAGTTATTGCCAACACCTGTTAGGTGCCACAGGTAAGTTACAGGTGCTGTTAACTACACAAATTAGAGAAGCATCACATGATTTTTCGAACAGTGCCAATACTTTTGTCCACCCTCTTTTTTATGTTTGGTGTGGAATTATATCCAATTTGGCTTTAGGACAATTCTTTTTGTGTTTTTTCATTTAAGACAAATTAAATGAAGATAAAAATACCAAAGAATTTGTGTTTGCAATCATTTTCAGGAAGTATTATCTAACAGAATTGCAGGGGTGTCAATACTTTTGGCCACAACTGTATATATATACACACAGTGCTGTGCAAATTAATTGGGACAAAGCATTTTTTAAGTAAAATCGTAAGTTGATTACCAGTCAGTGATTCAAACTAGCTTTAACTGCTTTGAATAGGCACTCACACCTGTTCAAAGCAGGTAAAACTGGTTTGAATCACTGACTGGTAGCCATCTTACGATTTAACTTAAAAAAATGCGAAAATGCTTTGTCCCAATTAATTTGCACAGCAATATATATATATATATATATATATATATTTTTTTTTTTTCATCGTTTACATTTTAAGAATTACAAAATGAAAAGGAGCCTATTTAAAAGTTTGGGCACCCTGCATGGTTAGCATCATCGAGTTTACTGTGGCTCACTGAGGCTGTGTTCCCAAAAGGGCCAATGACCTACGATTATATCCCTCTGATGAGATCACCACTAGCACAGTGAGATAAAGACTCATGGTGCAAAGGTGAGTTCACTGCAGTGAATTCCCCTAACTTTTTTTTTAACTGTTTAGCTGAACCCGCCGGTCCCAAACATCTAGCGTTCCTCCCATCTCTATTAACAAATAAGCCCTGCAATTGGACAGGGTAAGAATTATAGGTGGTACTAATGGTAATCATTCTCTCAATAAAAATGGTGGACCCCTATTTATTTGAATGTGGCATACGTGACAAATTAAGGATCTGGTGCATTCACAAATGGTGATAGGCAACTCTTTTTACTATATTGTTAACATTGTGGCCTATGTCAGTTTGATATCACCCCCGGAAGAAGATTATACAGCCAAAATGTGCGTCGGGTCTCAGATGTGCTGCAGTCCCTAAGCAGATAATTAGTTGCCATTTAATACAGAATCCAGTATTGGATTGTGAGCTCAAAGATGTATTTGGGATTTATTTATGCAATTGTTCATTTTTATGACATTATTTGATTGTGTTTAGGGTTATTAATGTGACAATTAGTTCTATTAGCAACAACCTTACCACTTTCTGCCCACACTATCACCTGCAAACACCAGATATGGGAGTTGTGATGCCACCTTGTGGTTCCCCACTTTTTGTTGTTTTCTATGTTTTTATCTATTTTTGTATTGCTGTTGATTAATAAAAATTGGCATACTATTAGAATCTCTTGCCTTTTCTGGTTCTTGTGTACAATTTTTCTTTATGATCCAAGTAAACTTCAATGGGTGAAGAAATGGTGTAGCAAATTTGAAACATGAAAAGCTCACCAAAAGACTAAATATGTGGAGTAAATTATAAAGGTGACAGATTCTGAAAACATCTGATATGTGTTTTTTTGTATTTATTTAAGCAATGAACATATGACTGTTATTACAAAAAAAAAGGAAAATAAAATAACTTCTTAGGTATTTCAAAATGGTCTGCTGGAACTTATTTACTTACATATTATAAAGTACAACTTTCAATAGATTGGTTGCAGTTTAATCTGCTAGGTGCATTCATTCCATTTTGAGGACACTGAAGAGTCTACTTTAGGTGTCAATTGTTTCCAATTGTATTTGCATTTAATTTCTTCACTTGTTTCTTTTGTCACTTTTCTCTCTTTGCTGTGCATGTAGCTTTTGTTATATGCAAAAGCTTCCTTTGAGCAAGTGTCTGCCGCCTCTATATACTTTGGCTTCCTGGTGTGAATCTGATGAAAGATGTCAGCGAAGCTGACAAGTGGTTCATAGAATTATGCTACTTGACAAGTGACACTTTTTTAAATTCTACTTCCATCTTCTATTTCTTCTCACTATGACATAAAAGAAAACTATGAAAAAAGGGTTGCTCAATGTATTGAGAAAATAAAGAACCTTGACTCTTGACCATGCTCTGGATTTCATGGCTCATATTGAGAAATATAGTACATGTAAATCTAATAACGATCACAAAATCACACTCACAAATGAGAAGATGGACTATTTACATAACCTTACAACTATTCTAGGTTTTAAATTATCAGTAGCACTGTCTAATACTTATCCTACACCTACTGCTTTTCTATGTTTTATAAAAACTAAGATGGTTAAGTGGGGATAAAAGAAGCATATCACTTTGTAACATTTTCAAATCTGCAAACTGTGTTTGCATTTATTATTATTATTATTATTTATTTATATAGCACCATTGATTCCATGGTGCTGTACATGAGAAGGGGTTACATACTTATTACATATATCACTTACAGTAAACAAACTAACAATGACAGACTGATGCAGAGTGGAGAGAGGACCCTGCCCTTTCGGGCTTACATGCTACAGGATGGTGGGGAAGGAGACAGTAGGTTGGTGGGTTGCAGCAGTTCCGGTGTTGGTTGAGGTGATATCACCGGTAGTGGTGAGAGAAGGAAGTAGCGGGGTCATTGCAGGCTGTAGGCTTTCTTGAAGAGGTGGGTTTTCAGGTTCCGTCTGAAGGATCCAAATGTGGTTGATAGTCGGACTTGTTGGGGCAAAGAATTCCAGAGAATAGGGGCTATTCGGTAGAAGTCTTGGAGGCGGTTGGGTGAGGAGCGAATAAGTGTGGAGGAGAGGAGGTCTTGGGAGGACCAGAGATTACGTGAGGGAAGGTATAGGGAGATTAGTTCAGAGACATATGGGGGAGACAGGTTATAGATGGCCTTGTAGGTCAGAATTAGTAATTTGAACTGGATACACTGAGGGAATGGGAGCCAGTGAAGAGATCTGCAGAGGGGAGAAGCGGAGGAGTAGCGAGGAGAGAGATGAATTAGTCGGGCGGCAGAGTTAAGGATGGACTGGAGAGGTGGGAAGGTTTAAGCAGGGAGACCACAGAAAAGGATGTTGCAGTAGTCGAGGCGGGAGATGATGAGGGCATGCACAAGCATTTTAGTAGATTGAGGGTTGAGGAAAGGACGGATTCTGGAAATATTTTTGAGCTGGAGGCGACAGGAGGTTGAAAGAGCTTGGATGTGCGGTTTGAAGGACAGGGCAGAGTCAAAGGTTACTCCGAGGCAGCAGACTTCTGGTACTGGGGAAAGTGTGATGTCATTAATTGTTATAGCTAGGTCTGGTAAAGAAGATCTGTGAGATGGCGGAAAGATGATGAGTTCAGATTTGTCTACATTGAGTTTGAGGAAGCGAGAGGAGAAGAAGGAGGATATGGCTGATAGACACTCTGCGATTCTGGACAGCAGAGAGGTGATGTCTGGGCCAGAGAGGTAGATCTGAGTGTCATCAGCATAAAGGTGAGCAAGAGACCTGTCAAAGGTAGTGGGAGGGGAGAAGCCTGTCGTATTAGTTTACACTGCAGCGCGGTCCCTGGTGGCTTTAAAGTATGATTCTCTCTGAAATGCCCAAGTGTTTCAGGCCCAGACATACCTGGATGCTCTTAAGGTACCGTCACACTTTGCGATGCACCAGCGATCCCGACAATGATATGACCCGGTCAGGATCGCTGGTGCATCGCTAAGGCTAGTTTCACATTAGCGTTTTTTTGCGCAGCGCATCGTGCGCATAAAAAACGCAAAGAAAAACGCAAAACAAATGTGCGTTTTTTTTTCTTCATGCGCACGCTGATGCGTCAAAATAACGCAGTGTTACTTGCATTTTACATGCGTTTTTGCATGCGGTTGCGTTTTTTATGCGCATGCGTTTTTAGGTGTGACATTTCACAATAGAAAAATCCTTGACCACCAATGGGTCACCAGTGGGCGTGTGTCATTGGAATGTTTTTTATAGACCCTGTACTGCTGAATTCATCAGATTTTGCTGCTGTTTCCGGTGTCAAGATGGACCTGCGTCTGGATAATTTCCGCTTCAAGCTGGATCTTGACATTGCGCTGTCTCAGGCGTATGTCTTTTGTTGCCAGCAAGAAAGGGAGAGACAGCAGAGACGGCAGCGGCATCGGTTTTGGAGGCATCCAATCATCGAACTCCGGGCAAGCCGTGGAGCATATCACACGCTGTACAGCGAGCTACAGGAAAACCCGGAGAAATTTGCTGACTATACACGGATGTCCCAGGAAAGCTTCCTTGACTTGCTGGGTATGGTTGAAGGAAACATCCGGAGAAGGGACACTCAGCTCCGGCGTGCCATTCCTCCCGAAGAAAGGCTCCTTGTCACCTTACGGTATGTATGTTGTTATGTTTGCATAATTTTTTTGGCTTTTTGCTTTATTTTTTTTTTTTTTTTTTTTGGTCCAAAAAATTAGGTTTTTTTTGGCTATTGAATTTTAACATTATTTTTGGGAAATTGCTTTTTTGCATAATGGTTTTTCTTCTGGCATGTACTAATCCCAAGCCTTTATAAAATGTTTTTTTGCTATGTTGTATTAAAAAAACATGCAAAATAGTTAGGCCATGTACTTTTTTATTTTCAGTGTTTTTAGTAATACCCAAGACAGAAATACAATTATTTTTTCTTTTTATGTTTGGCAGGTTCCTGGCAACTGGAGAGAGTATTTCATCCCTGCATTTCCAGTACCGGCTGGGAATCTCTACTTTATCCGGGATTGTTGCCGACACCTGCAGGGCTCTGTGGGATCTTCTGTGTCCGGAGTTTCTGCCATTGCCCACTGCCGAAAAGTGGCTTCAAATATCGGAGAAATTCTGGGCAGTCTGCAATTTCCCGAACTGCCTAGGAGCGGTGGACGGGAAGCACATCCGCATCACAAAACCCGCAAGAAGTGGCTCCGAGTACTACAACTACAAGAAGTACTTTTCCACAGTCCTAATGGCCATTGCGGATGCAGACTGCCGGTTTGTGGCGGTGGACATAGGGGCATTCGGACGGGGCAACGATTCACAGACTTTTAAGAACTCTGATATGGGCTGGAGGTTGTACGGCAACCATTTCAATTTTCCACTGGCACGGCCTCTTCCCCAAACCCAAACTCCACCACTGCCATTTGTAGTGGTTGGGGATGAGGCATTTCAGATGTGCCCAAACCTGCTGAAGCCGTACTCCAGCCGTGACTTGGACCACCGCAAGAAAATTTTCAACTACAGGCTTACGAGGGCTCGCAGGACTGTAGAGTGCGCCTTTGGCATTCTAGTGTCCAGATGGCGAATTCTCAGCACCGCCATCAATCTCAAAATGGAAACAGTGGATGAGGTGGTGAAGGCATGCGTGGTTCTCCACAATTTTGTTATGGCAAAGGAGCGGCCGAACTTTGACATGGATGAGCCTGCTGCCAACCCTTTGCCAGATTTTACTCAGCACCCTCTTCGGTCCTCAGTCGAAGTTGCCCAAATGAGGGACCAATTTGCGGACTACTTTTTATCCGATGTTGGTCGTGTAGCATGGCAGGATCAAATGGTTTAATAGTTTTGTTGTTTGTTAAAAATAAAATACATGGTTTTTTATACCTGTACCCAGTGTACTGTGTCTTAATAAACTCCACTACTCATCTGCCCAGGTTAAATTGAAGAAAGGGAAACCACCATAAAAAAAAAAAAATATATATATATATATATATAAATGTATATATAAATATATATATATATATATTTATATAAATATATCTATATATTTATATATCTATATATTTATATATATATATATATATATATATATATATTTATATATATATATATATTTATTTATATATATATATATATTTATTTATATATATATATTTATATATATATATATATATTTATTTATATATATATATATATTTATTTATATATATATATTTATTATATATATATATATATATATATATTTATTTATATATATATATTTATTTATATATATATATATATATATATATATATTTATATAGATATATATTTATTTATATATATATATATATATATTTTTTTTTTTATATATATATATATATATATATATATATATATTTATTTTTTTTATATATATATATATATATATATATATATATATATATATATAATTTTTTTTTTTTTTTGGGTGGTTTCCCTTTCTTTACTTTATACCGGATGGTCAGCCATCCAACTCTGAAAGGGATACTATATTTCATTTTTTATATATATATAAAAAAAAAAATGAAATATAGTATCCCTTTCAGAGTTGGATGGCTGACCATCCGGTATAAAGTAAAGAAAAACAAACCATAGTGTAGGGCGCAGTGTGTGCAGGCGGCGAAAGACACAATAACCAAACATTATTTTGAAAAAAAAATATAACATTTATTTAACTTATTTTTTAGTTGCTGGAAACTGGGGGGTGTGGAGGGATGAGGAACGGCTTTGGGTGGAGTAAGGGGTTCTAGGGGAAGGAGGAACCAAAGAAGTGGGGGAAGGGAGCCGAGGCAAGGAAAGTTGTGAAGTGGGAGGTGAGGGAGGAGGGAGGGTAAGAGTCCTCCTCTTTGTTTTTTTATGACGGTGGCCCGTCGTCTTCCTGCTGTCCTCGCTTGAGCCTGAGGACTGGCTAGACCCCGGGGACCGCCTTGAGCCTCTGGACCGCCTTGAGCCTCTGGACCGCCTTGAGCCTCTGGAACGCGTGGAGGCTGTGGACTGGCTGGAGCTGGGGGACCGCCTGGCGCTTGTGGACCGCCTGCCAGGATCTTGTACCTGCTGTGGCATGCTGGTGGTGGTGGATGTCCTGGCAGGGGCCGTAAATATTGAATGCGGGTCCCCCAGCTGATGCTGCTCCGAGGTGGTGGTGGTGGTGGTGGTGGTGGTGGCGGTCCATGCAGGCGTGGTGGCTGTGGCGGTCCATACCGGGGTGGTCCTCCCGCTGGTGGTGGTGGTGGCGGCGCTACAGGCAGGGGTGGTGACGACGGGCCATCCAGTGGTGGTGGCGGCAGCAGTGGTGGGCCAGGCAGGAGCAGCGCTTGGCATGGTGTTGGCGGGTAAGTGTCCAGCTGCACTCGGACTTGGGGCGGTATATTGGTGTCCGGCGAGGCTTGGAAGTGTGGTGGCTGTGCAGTGATATGCAGCAGAAGTAGGTAATGCTGTAAAACGAGTCAGTGGTGGCACCGGTGGAAATGCCACCGCTGACTGCTGCATAATCCTACTCTGCTGCATAGCCTGCATAAAAGCATTGTTGCAGGCCTGCATGACAGTCAACTGGAGGTCAGGGGTAAGGTGTTCCGCCGTGTCCCGAGCTATTTGGGTATAAAAATGATGCGCTGGTCTGGCGAGGTCGACTTCCAGACGTTCAAGGCGACCCTCGATAGACTTGTAGCGTTGGTCCAAAAGGAGGAAACCACTCTCAAGTCTATCGGAGAGTGCCTTGAGGCTACTCTGAAAGACCGAGCTCAATTCAACAAACTCGGGCATGAGAGGCCTGTCCAAGGTCCTCTGCCGCTGCTGGCGGGAAGTGCCCGCAAAACCAGTGGCAGAGACCTGGGACAGGGGAACACCTGAGCGACCAGCTTCCTGGTCTCCAGATGACTGTGGTGCAGACCTGCAAGGTGCTTCCTCGCTGATGGATGGCTGGGAGGGGTCCGGGGCAGCTTGATGAAGGACCGCTTCGGGCCCAGGTTGCAGGGTGCTGCTCCAGGTGCTGTGAAAAGAAAAGAAAGAAATTACTACCATAAATTAACAATCGCCAACTCCTGTGGAATAGAAAAGCACAGAATAAAACACAATACAACTAGAAAATACTTACGTTCGGGAGGCAAGGACCGGTCTTAAAAATGCCAAGGCACGATGGTATCGGTACTTCGTGCCGGTCCTTGCCGCAGCACCACTGCAAACCTTATTCTCCTGACGGATATCCCTGTTGAAGCGGTCCTTCATCGAGCGCCAACGGGTTCTGACTTTGTTCACTGTGGTGGAAAAAAAAAAAAAGAAAAAAAGTAAGACTATGCACTGGAGGCTGTGATCATCCAACTGTGTGTGATGATAGAAACTCCATGGAGTTAATAGCATCACACACAGTTGGGTGATCCCGGCCAAGATCACTGCTGCATCACACTGCATTTAAATACTTACGAAAATCCTTGCGGACCCGGGGAGAGGCGTTGTCCCAGCCATCCATCAGCGATGCGGCCACCTCGTTCCAGAGCCGCCGGATCACCACGTTGTCCGAGTGCAGTTGGTGACGGGTGTCCCACAACGGGACTCGCTCCTGGACTAGACGGATGAGCTCGTCGTTGTCCAGGGCGAGGTCCTCCTCCCGCTGTGGAGCCTAGAAAAGAAAGACAAACATTAATCTTTGAAAGATTTTAAAATAAAAAATATCGAAAACTAGCTGAAGAGCCCGGCGTTGCCCGGGCATAGTAACTAACTGTGGTTAGTTATAGAAATTTATAATTATCCTCCATCCCATAGTCCCGTGCCCATATTCCATCATACATATCCTCCATCCCATAGTCCTGTGCCCATATACCCATCATACATATTCGCCATCCCATATGCCTGTGCCCATATACCCATCATACATATTCGCCATCCCATAGTCCCGTGCCCATATACCATCATACATATCCTCCATCCCATGCCCATATACCCATCATATATATCCTCCATCCCATAGTCCCGTGCCCATATTCCATCATACATATCCTCCATCCCATAGTCCTGTGCCCATATACCCATCATACATATTCGCCATCTCATATGCCTGTGCCCATATACCCATCATACATATTCGCCATCCCATAGTCCCGTGCCCATATACCATCATACATATCCTCTATCCCATGCCCATATACCCATCATATATATCCTCCATCCCATAGTCCTGTGCCCATATACCCAAACAAACAAACATACACACACACACACACACACACACACACATACACACTTTGAGCTTTAGATATTGATAAACAAGCCATGAAAAAATTATTTGTTTTAAATGAAAATAAATGCAAAAAAAGCAACAAACATCGAAAAAAAACAACCATGAAAATTTAAAAAAAAAAAATTAAAAAATACCAAAAAAAAATAAAAAAATAAACCAGACTAGAAAATAAGTAAAAAAAAAAAAAAACAGTCCGTCTGTACTTACATCACGTCTTCCCGCCCGCACTTGGCCTTGCTGCTCCTGCCGTTCCTCCGGTGGTGGTGGCGTGATGGAGGATGAGGTCTGAAAATTTAACCAAAAAAATTAATCACATGTGTTTATTTTTTCAAATCCATACGGAAGCATAGTACTCACTTCTTCTGCCTCTTGCCCTGTCCCGGGGACATATTCCTCACCAGATGAAGACATGCTGCAATAAAAAAAAAAGAGACATAAGTACATAGAAATGTATTGAAATTTCAGCCAGACATTAGGTTTTTCATACTTACATTGGTGCAGCTTGTGCTGTGTGTCCACTCGTGAGCAATCCTTAAAGTATTGTGGAATCCCAGTGCCCACACCATTTTATCACCTTGGTTTAATTTTTTTTTTTACTGTCTAGACCAAATTTCAGTCATGTTTATTTAAAAAACGCATGCACATAAAAACGCAAGCGTGCGCAAGACCATGTGCAAGTATTGCGCTCCCATAGGCTCCAATGTGGTGTTTTTGCGCATTCCGTGCGCATTCCGTGCGCATGCGTTGTTTTAACGAGACAGGGCGGAACCAAAAATGCAACATGTTGCGTCTGACGCTCCTGGCGCGAAAGACAAAAAAACGCATGCGCACGAAAGCGCAAATATGCGCAAGACCATGCGCACATCATGTTAAATATAGGTGCGCAGTGCGCATGCGCACTGGTGCGCCCGATGCGCTGCGCACAAAAGCGCTAATGTGAAACCAGCCTAAGTGGTCGCTAGTGAGCTGCCAAACAGGCAGATATCACCAGCGACATAGCAGCGGTCGGCGGTCACTACTTACCTGTCAGACGAGGGGATGAAGACGTCCTCCCACCCACGTCCACGCGTCACTCGTCTCCACAGCAGGAAGCCCAGCAGGAAGCTGACGACGAGAAACGGCCCAGGCCGTTCTCGCGCGATCAGCGATAATCAGCGGGGGAGCCGGTCAGAGATAAGTATCACACATAGCGATATCACTAGCGATATCGCTGCTGCGTCACAAAACCAGTGACGTTTTAAAGCGATATTGCTAGCGATATCGCTTAGTGTGATGGGACATTAACATAACCTGTGCCTGATACGTGCTGCCTGTGTATCAGGCAGCATTTATCAGCTGTCAGGTTAACCTCAATGTTTTCATTAGCACTTAATTGTTTCTTTGTTGTTTTAAATTGTCAAAAGTACACATTTTGTTAAAAATCTACTATATCTGTTGAGGGGAATGTGTAGCTGCCAACTGGTTGTGGAGGTGCTATTCTATTTTTATGCTCCTTCTTTACAATGGCTAGCATTCATTATTTAGATATCAAAAAATGTTACCCAATGTCACTCAATGTCAAGATGGGTGAAAAAAATAGCTTACCTTCTCCTTATACCCAGACACCAGCATATATAATCAACAATCTGTGGAATGTATCATGCACATTAAGAGACTATATGATTGACTACTCATCTGTGGATGATCATGTCAAATTTTCTGTAATTTAAGATTCCACTCGAATCCAAACATTTTGAGATTCAATTCACAATTTGCAAAAAAAAAACCTCTTTCCCAGCAGTATATCACACACTGCTGAACAATCAGAGAGCAGGCTAACATTATTTTGAGTTGTTATAGGGGCCTTCTAAATACCTTACAGCTATGACATCAAGTGGGTTATAATAACTTGTACACTGGTGGTCAGTAACTGGATCATCACAGATTAGCAGTTCCCAATGAAGCATAGTTTGCACAGCAGTGCCGCTTTTCATCTTTTTTAAGCGTGCCCTGAAAACGCATTTATTCAGACTGGCCTACCGCCTCAACACATTAATCTAATCTATCCCTGTGTGGCACAGTCAAAAGTTTTACCATAACCAGGTTCCCCGCATCATGTTCCCACATGCTTTATGCATCCTTTAGCCCTCTGTGTCTGTACTGTTACACGCTTAACATTATGGCTGGTCCAAACAATCAGGGCAATTGTTACCACCCACCTTTCGTGTCTACCTCTTTCCTCATAGACTGTAAGCTTGCGAGCAGGGACCTCATTCCTCTTGGTATTTGTTATAATTAGTGTTGAGCATTCAGATACTGCAAATATCGGGTATCGGCCGATATTCGCTGTATCGGAATTCTGATACCGAGTACCGATATTTTTTCATTATCGGATACCGGAATCGGAAGTCCCCATAATGCAATGAGCCACTGTTGTGGCTGTGATTGGCTGCTGAAATGATGTCATCATGATGCGCGGTCTGTGCGCATCATGATGCGGGGTCTGTACGGGCCTGCCGGGGGCCTGTGCCTGTTGTCAGTGGCCTGTACGGGCCTCTTGGGGGTCTATGCAGGCCTGCCGGGGCCTGTACGGGCCTGCCGGGGGCCTGTGCCGGCTGTTGGGAGCCTGTATGGGCCTCTCGGGGGTCTATGCAGGCCTGCCGGGGCCCTGTGTGGGCCTGCCGGGGCCTGTACGGGCCTCTTGGGGGTCTATGCGGGCCTGCTGGGGGTCTTGTGTGTGCAGGCATCGTCTAATGGGACTACAAGTCCCATCGGGCGATGCCTGCTACAATGACAGTGATTGACACATTAGCGAATGATGGAACAGTAGTAGTCTCATCATCCGGCTAATGTGTTGAATGAAAAAAAAAAACATACATACTACATACATATTACATACATACTACATACATACAACATACATACAACATATATACTACATTCATACAACATACATACATACTACATACAACATTCATACAACATACATACTATATACATACTTCATATATACTACATTCATACAACATACATACTACATACATACAACATATATACTACATTCATTCATACTACATTCATACTACATTCATACATACCACATACTACATACATACTACATTCATACAACATACATACTACATGCATACAACATATATACTACATTCATAAAACATACATACATACTACATACATACGAGTGTCCCACGACGATCTCCCGTGGAGAACAGCAGCATCAGCTGATGCCACCGCTCTCTGCGGGCCCCAGGAATACAATGACGGGAGGTAGGTATCCTTCTGCACTGTATTCCTCCGCCACTGTAGAAAAAAAGTCCATAGTCTCACTTTAAAAGCTGCGTGGGAACCTTCTCACACAGCAATACCAAAAGTGAGACTAGGGACTTTTTTCTACAGTGGCGGAGGAATACAGTGCTGAAGGATACCTACCTCCCGTCATTATATTCCTGGGGCCCGTAGAGAGCGGTGGCATCAGCTGATGCTGCTGTTCTCCACGGGAGATTGTTGTGGGACACTCATGGATTTCTGCGGATCAGGGAGTATATATGTTTGTTATTTTCATATTTTTCCACAGATGACAATGGATTCGGGGAACAAAGTGACAAGTGATGGTGAGTATGTAGTATGTAGGTTTTTTTACATTCAACACATAAGCCGGATGATGGGACTACTACTGTCCCACCATTGGCTAATGTGTCAATCACTGTCATTGTAGCAGGCATCGCCCGATGGGACTTGTAGTCCCATCGGATGATGCCTGCACACACACACTAGACCCCCGGCAAGCCCGGATAGACGCCCGAGAGGCCCGTACAGGCCCCCGACAGCCGGCACAGACCCCGGCAGGCCCGCACAGGGCCCCGGCAGGCCCGCACAGACCCCCGAGAGGCCCGCATAGGCCCCCGAGAGGCCCGTACAGACCCCGCCCGCACACACAGACACGCACAGTGTCCGCCCACGAACCGCCCACACACCTCCCCCTCCCGAACTTGATGTGCAAGGAAAGAAAGGGGTTTTTTACTTCCGATATTTCTGTCCCATAGAGTTGCATGGGACTTCCGGTATCGGAATCGGCGATACCCAATACTTTTTGGGTATCGGTCCGATACAATCCGATCCGATATTTCTCAGTATCGGATGGTATCGCTCAACACTACAGTGGGGAAAAAAAGTATTTAGTCAGTCAGCAATAGTGCAAGTTCCACCACTTAAAAAGATGAGAGGCGTCTGTAATTTATATCATAGGTAGACCTCAACTATGGGAGACAAACTGAGAAAAAAAAATCCAGAAAATCACATTGTCTGTTTTTTTTTTCATTTTATTTGCATATTATGGTGGAAAATAAGTATTTGGTCAGAAACAAAATTTCATCTCAATACTTTGTGATATATCCTTTGTTGGCAATGACAGAGGTCAAACGTTTTCTGTAAGTCTTCACAAGGTTGCCACACACTGTTGTTGGTATGTTGGCCCATTCCTCCATGCAGATCTCCTCTAGAGCAGTGATGTTTTTGGCTTTTCGCTTGGCAACACGGACTTTCAACTCCCTCCAAAGGTTTTCTATAGGGTTGAGATCTGGAGACTGGCTAGGCCACTCCAGGACCTTGAAATGCTTCTTACGAAGCCACTCCTTCGTTGCCCTGGTGGTGTGCTTTGGATCATTGTCATGTTGAAAGACCCAGCCATGTTTCATCTTCAATGCCCTTGCTGATGGAAGGAGGTTTGCACTCAAAATCTCACGATACATGGCCCCATTCATTCTTTCATGTACCCGGATCAGTCGTCCTGGCCCCTTTGCAGAGAAACAGCCCCAAAGCATGATGTTTCCACCACCATGCTTTACAGTAGGTATGGTGTTTGATGGATGCAACTCAGTATTCTTTTTCCTCCAAACACGACAAGTTGTGTTTCTACCAAACAGTTCCAGTTTGGTTTCATCAGACCATAGGACATTCTCCCAAAACTCCTCTGGATCATCCAAATGCTCTCTAGCAAACTTCAGACGGGCCCGGACATGTACAGGCTTATGCAGTGGGACACGTCTGGCACTGCAGGATCTGAGTCCATGGTGGCGTAGTGTGTTACTTATGGTAGGCCTTGTTACATTGGTCCCAGCTCTCTGCAGTTCATTCACTAGGTCCCCCGTGTGGTTCTGGGATTTTTGCTCACCGTTCTTGTGATCATTCTGACCCCACGGGGTGGGATTTTGCGTGGAGCACCAGATCGAGGGAGATTATCAGTGGTCTTGTATGTCTTCCATTTTCTAATTATTGCTCCCACAGTTGATTTCTTCACTCCAAGCTGGTTGGCTATTGCAGATTCAGTCTTCCCAGCCTGGTGCAGGGCTACAATTTTGTTTCTGGTGTCCTTTGACAGCTCTTTGGTCTTCACCGTAGTGGAGTTTGGAGTCAGACTGTTTGAGGGTGTGCACAGGTGTCTTTTTATACTGATAACAAGTTTAAACAGGTGCCATTACTACAGGTAATGAATGGAGGAAAGAGGAGACTCTTAAAGAAGAAGTTACAGGTCTGTGAGAGCCAGAAATCTTGATTGCTTGTTTCTGACCAAATACTTATTTTCCACCATAATATGCAAATAAAATGAAAAAAAAACAGACAATGTGATTTTCTGGATTTTTTTTTCTCAGTTTGTCTCCCATAGTTGAGGTCTACCTATGATGTAAATTACAGACGCCTCTCATCTTTTTAAGTGGTGGAACTTGCACTATTGCTGACTGACTAAATACTTTTTTTTCCCCACTGTAGTTATAATCTATGTGATTATTGTTATACTGTAATGTCTACTGTCTGTACAAATCCCCTCTGAAATGTAAAGTGCTGCGGAATATGTCAGCGCTATAGAAATAAAATTTATTATTATATTATTATCTTCAGTGTGACTGTGTAAGTTTCTCTCTTACCTGTAGAGTGTAAGCTCTTATGGTCAATTGGGTCCTTTCTCTCTTACCTGTAGAGTGTAAGCCCGTTTGGTCAACATTGTCCTCTCTTTATTTCCCTCTTTTTTTCGCCTTTAGAATGTATGCGCTGATGGTCAGTCGGCTCTCTTTCTATATATACATCGCCTTTAGAGTCAGAACACATGACACATGCACAAAAACTTTATGGGACATGCATAAAAAGCCATTTTGCCCAGCGAGCCCATACCGGGCAGCACCTTTCTGAACCCTGCTCATGAAGGTATTATTCACATGTTCAGGTTTTTAAATATATTAGATAGGACTGCTCCGAGAAGGGTATGCCTTGACGCGGCGGAGTGGCTTAGCGTACATTTTTTTGCAAAAAAACGTATCAACAAAATACCCTGGTTTTGTTAACATCTTTTACTAGCACTTGTTACAGTTACATATATTTTACAACAGAGTATTTATGCACGTTTGTCATACTGTGTTCTGTTTCTGTGTCTTAGTTCTTGGGTGGTGTGAACAGGGTCTTATTGACCCGTTCAGTTTTTGTGCATGTGTCATGTGTTCTGAATCTATTGATTTCTTGCTTATGCAAGCTTTGGGAGATCCCCGCCTCTCTCTTTTGGGACATGCATAAAAAGCCATTTTGCCCAGCGAGCCCATACTGGGCAGCACCTTTCTGAACCCTGCTCATGAAGGTATTATTCACATGTTCAGGTTTTTAAATATATTAGATAGGACTGCTCCGAGAAGGGTATGCCTTGACACGGCGGAGTGGCTTAGCGTACATTTTTTTGCAAAAAAACGTATCAACAAAATACCCTGGTTTTGTTAACATCTTTTACTAGCACTTGCTACTTACATATATTTTACAACAGAGTATTTATGCACATTTGTCATACTGTGTTCTGTTTCTGTGTCTTATCGCCTTTAGAGTGTATGCGCTGATGGTCAGTGGGCTTTCTTTCTATATATACATCGCCTTTAGAGTGTATGCGCTGATGGTCAGTGGGCTTTCTTTCTATATATACATCGCCTTTAGAGTGTATGCGACGATGGCCAGTGGGCTTTCTTTCTTTCCTTCCTTTCTTTCCTTTCTTTCCTCTCCTCCACATGTATTTTTCAAGCAATTACAAGTCTTCCAGTTTTGAGATTTCTGCAATTTTAAAAAGTCAGCAAAAGTCGGCAAATCCGAATTTCAAAAGATCCGCTCATTACTAATAACAAACCTAATGCGCTACCCTCTAGGACCCCCTGCTCACTATATTCATTTTTTATGTTTTTTTAATTTATTTTAAATGCTTCTATAGCACCATTAATTCCATAGCACTTAACAGACATCATCGTCACTGACCCCAGTCAGCTAACAACTCTAAATTCCCCATCAGTATGTCTTTGGAGTGTGGGAAAAAGCTAAAGTACCCAAACGATAGCCACTTAAAGGGAATCTGTCACCCCAATTTTGCTGTATGAGCTGCCAGCACCGCCTTCAGGGGCTTATCTACAGCATTCTGTAATGCTGTAGTTAAGTCCCAGATGAAACCTGAAAGATAAGAAAAACACGTTAGATTATACTCACCGGGGAGTGGGGGCGGTTGCGGTGGGTGTCGCGGTCCGGTTCGGCGCCTCCCAACGTCATATGACGATGTCCTCCTTGCTTCTCCCTCGGGTCCTGAGCGGGCATACTTTCTCTGCCCTGTTGAGGGCAGAGTAAAGTACTGCAGTGCGCAGGCGCCAGGAAAGGTCAGAGAGGTACGGCGCCTGTGCACTGCAGTACTCTGCTCTGCCCTAAATAGGGCAGAGAAAGTACACCTGCACAGGAGCCGAGGGAGAAGCAAGGAGGAGGACATCATCGTATGAAGATGGGAGGCGCCGGACTGGACGGCGACACCCATCGGACCGGACCAAACGCCGGGGTAAGTATAATCTAACTCTTTTTTTCTTATCTTTCAGGCTACATCGGGGGCTTATCTACAGCATTACAGAATGCTGTAGATAAGCCTCTGAAGGTGGTGCCAGCAGCTGATAGGCGAAAATTGGGGTGACAGATCCCCTTTAAACATAGGGAGAATAACAAACTCCTTTCAGATAATGTTGTTGTGGGCTTTGAATCCAGGACCCCAGCACTGCAGTAATAGACACAAGGCACTCAATCAATGGGTCCATAGTAGGTGTACAAGTAAGGGTATCCAGCCCGTATCATAAATATCAAAGAACTTGGCACTCAGAATGGTGAAAAAAGTGATTCCATTTATTGGCATCCAGATAACATTAACTAAACGTTTTCGGACCAATAATGGACCTTCATCAGAGTTTCTCAAAGGAATTGCTGTAAAGATATACAAGAAAAAATATTTCAATATCACAGAAGACTTAAGTATCACATGAAGCACATATAATTAGGAAATTTAGGCAAGGAAAACACAGTCTGTCAAATCAGCGTCTAGTAGAACCTGGACTCTTTGAGAGAGATATCCTCCTCTGTGAGGAAAATATATATGTGTATAGACCAGTATTAAGGAAAAGATGATTAAACCAACCATTAAATAATACTTAGTGTTACTAAAGAAAAAACTGAAGTTGCGCAAGGATATGAGTGCTCCTTAGAGCCGGGTGCAGATTGTGCCTACACAAAACATGGTAGTGCTTATTATACAGGTGGTTTGGGTGCACTGGTTCTCCTGAGAGGAAACAAAGAAACTGAGAGAGATATGAGGTCACATAATAAATATTACTATACATATGTAGTGACTATCCTTGTGAAGGAAATGCCCAGATGTGAAGGCTTAAGAGCTGTATAGAAAATTAGATAATTAGAAGGTCACTGTTGAATTACCTTGATGCTGTTTTGATATGCAGGGAGTGATAAATAGCACTGCAGTGTGGCAACAGGCGTTGCTAATAGATAAGTGCTAGAATAAAAGGAGGGGAAACATATAAACTGAGTGGCCATAACAAGAGGTCAAAAAGCGCTGTGTGTGGTGTGGGTCCCTGGTATTTAACTGTGATGGTGGCTCCTTGGATGTGCGGTATGCATCGTTGTGAGTGGAGGACGCCATGACACAGTGAGCGCTTCGGGGTTTATAACCCGGCGGGGACATCCCCCTGAGCTGCGTCATAGAGGTCACATGATAAGGAAGCATCACATCAGCGCTGTATATGGGACAAGCGCCGAATGAACTGCGCATGTCAGTTAGTGAGAAAGCGTCACAGCGGTCATGTGACCGTGGTGTCAGCATCTGTGCTGTTGAAAACAAACCGGGCTCACAAGGGTCACCCTGTTGAATAGAGTATATATGTTAGCCAGGGAGGTTGTGGTAATTAGAGATGAGCGACTTTGCCTTTTTTGGGTCAGACTTTCGCAAAAGTCGGGTAGAACGAAATCGGCCGATTATTGTGAAAAGTCGAAGTCCGACTGAAACACGAAACCCAATGTTAGTCAATGGGGAAGAAAAGTCGGCAGTGAGTGGAGGACAGGAAACACACCTACAGTGCCCATTTAATGCCAAAAACATCAATTCCTTAAGCTTGTCAACCTTAATTTACTTTATAATAATAGTTAGGCTTGAAAACTAAGGGTTATTTGGCTAAAGTTGTGGGGGGGGTAGTGCTGGCTCCAGATTTTCGTGGGCCCAGGGCCAAAGAGTGTCACTAGGCTCCTTTAACAGATGACACAATTCATGATCCTTTGATACGGCAGAGAAATAGCGGTACAGTACAATGAAAAATACTTCAATTCTTACATCACATTACTGATATCCATTTTAAATTCTCCAATAGCTCCAAAAACGGACAGTATATTACTCCATACAGTATTATGGCCACCGCATAGTGCGCTTTTACGTGTTACAGAATCACTCAGCACCCAGATTATGTTGTGCAGTTATATGTATGTATAATAGGTTCTATGTGAGATGCATGTCCCTAATGCATTAGCTCACAGGCTGCGCCCCTGGGCAGAGGGGACACGATATTCTCCTTTTGTCTGCCCTCCCCCCACCTTTGTAATTCCCACAGTAAACATTGGCAGGCTCCGGCCACCTGCGGCTTTTGTAATGCATGTCTGGCCTGCTCCTTTTCTATTGGCCTGCCCTCTGTATCTGTATGATATATTCTGTGTCCTGTGAGTAAAGTGTTGTCTGACTGGAAATACGTGGAGAAGCAGTGATGTTTAATATGCGCCCATGTAACCAAGGAATTCCAGCCAGCGTCATTCATTCAGACTCCAGCCAACGCAGAGCGGACCTCCGAAAACACGGGGTGGTACTGAAAGAGGTACTCCAGCTTGGTAGACCCCGTTACACTGGTGGCAGACAGCGGGGATCGATGCAAGGCCAAATTACGCCCCCTCCCCATTGTGGAGGAACCATTTAGCTGAGTAGCGGTCGATCTGATTGGGCCGTTAGCCAAACCCAGTCCATCAGGGAAAAAGTATATATTGACAGTGGTAGATTATGCCACACGGTATCCAGAGGTGGTTGCGTTACCTAACATACTGACAGAGACTGTGGCGGCCGCCCTGCTCCAGGTTTTCTCACGGGTTGGATTTCCCCTGGAGATTATCTCGGACCAGGGTACCCACTTTACAGCAGAGGTGACCAACCAACTGTGGAAGCTGTGCGGCATAAAGTCCATTAGAAGTGCCCCGTACCACCCGCAAACCAATGGGTTGTGTGAACGCTTTAACGGGACATTAAAACAGCTCATTGGGACTTTTACCAGGACCTACAGGGACTGGGAGAAATTCTTGCCACACCTCCTGTGTGGAGGTGCCCCAAGAATCCCCGGGTTTCTCCCCGTTCGAGCTGGTATACGGGAGATGGGTAAGGGGACCCCTAGACTTAGTGCTGGAACACTGGGAGGGGGAGGGCCTTATAGAAGGGGTACCTATTGTACCCTATGTGCTGGAATTCAGGGACCGCCTACAGGAGATGACCCAGGTTGTACGTGAGAACCTGCAGGCGACCCAGCGGCGCCAGCGCGTATGGTACGATCGGAGGGCCAGAGAGTGCACTTTGGAGATAGGACAGAAGGTCCTGGTGTTAGAGCCCACTAAGCAGAATAAGTTTCAAGCTGCATGTCAGGGGCCCTACCAGGTAGAGGGGAAAATAGCCGACACAACCTATAATGTCGCCGATTGTGACGACCCCAGGGTTATCCGCATGTTCCACGTGAATATGCTAAAGCCCTACCGGGAGCGCCCTGAAGAGGTAGTGGCCATCTGTGCACCTGAAGCAGAGGATTTAGCCGGACTTTCCTTGCCGAATGTCTTAAGGGAAAGGACTCAGTTTAAAACATGGGACCAGGTATACTTGGGTGAAGACCTAGGCCCCCGGGAGAGACAGCAGGTGGAGGAGTTGTTGAGGCTGCGACAGAGGATGTTTTCAGAGAGACCGGGGTACACTCGCCAGGCACAACACAAGGTTGAGACCCAGGATCAGACCCCCCTATGACAAAACCCCTTCCACGTCCCTGAGTCTGTGCGAGAGGGGATGCGACAAGAGATACAAGAGATGCTGCGTTTAGGGGTCATTGAAGAGTCAGATAGTCCCTGGGCATTCCCCGTAGTGTTAGTGCCCAAGAAGGATGGGACTACACGGTTTTGTGTAGACTATCATAAGCTCAATGAGAAAACAGTGACGGATGCATACCCCATGCCGCGTGTGGATGAGTTGTTAGACCGGCTGGCGGGGGCAAAGTATTTGACCACCATCGATCTATGCAAAGGCTACTGGCAGATTCCCCTTAGTCCTGATGCTATTCCCAAGTCGGCATTTGTCACCCCGTTCGGCTTATTCCAGCTTCGAGTTATGCCATTCGGGCTGAAGAATGTCCCGGCGACCTTCCAAAGGCTGGCTGACCGGCTTCTGGATGGTCTCCAGGACTATGCTTGTGCCTACCTGGATGACATCGCCATCTACAGTGCGACATGGGAAAAGCATCAAAATCAGTCTCGTGGGCAAAGCAGAGGTTCAGTATTTAGGGCATTGGGTGGGAAGTGGGAAACAGCGACCAGAACCAGCCAAGATTGAGGCCATAGCCAAATGGCCCATCCCACGCACTAAAACCCAGGTCATGGCGTTTCTAGGGACAGTGGGGTATTACAGGAAATTCGTTCCCAATTACAGCAGCGTAGCCAAGCCCCTCACTTATCTGACCCATAAGAACCAACCCCGCCAGGTAACCTGGACCTCAGAGTGTGAGGAAGCCTTCCGTCAACTAAAGGACGCCCTCACCAATACCCCTGTATTGGCCGCACCCGATCCAACTAATCATTTCCTGGTTCACACAGACGCTTCTATGTTTGGATTCGGGGCAGTATTGAGCCAAGTCGGGCCGGACGGCCAAGAACACCCGGTAGCTTACCTGAGTCGGAAACTACTGCCCCGTGAAGTAAGCTATGCGGCCATCGAGAAGGAGTGCCTGGCGGTAGTATGGGCACTCAAGAAGTTGCAACCATATTTGTATGGATGACAGTTTTCCCTCCTAACAGACCACAATACCCTAGTCTGGCTTACTCGGGTCTCCGGAGACAACGCCAGATTGCTGCGGTGGAGTTTAGCCCTACAACCTCTGGACTTCACCATCCACCACAGACCCGGCAAACAAAATGGTAACGCCAATGGACTAAGTCGACAAACGGAACTTGTACCAACCCCATAAACTTCGGTCATCCCCAAACTGATCCGTTGAGGATCAGACTGTGTATGCCGATCACGTCGCTGAAAAGGGGAGCCGTGTTACAGAACCACTCAGCACCCAGAATATGTTGTGCAGTTATATGTATGTATAATCGGCTCTATGTGAGATTAATGTCCCTAATGCATCAGCTCACAGGCTGCGCCCCTGGGCAGAGGGGACACGATATTCTCCTTTTGTCTGCCCTCCCCCCACCTTTGTAATTCCCACAGTAAACATCGGCAGGCTCCGGCCACCTGCGGCTTTTGTAATGCATGTCTGGCCTGCCGCTTTTCTATTTCCCTGCCCTCTGTATCTGTGTGATATATTCTGTGTCCTGTGAGTAAAGTGTTGTCAGACTGGAAATAGATGGAGAAGCAGTGATCTTTTATATGCGCCCATGTAACCAAAGAATTCCAGCCAGCGTCATTCATTCAGACTACAGCCAACGCAGAGCAGACCTCCGAACACATGGGGTGGTACTGAAAGAGGTACTCTAGCTTGGTAGACACCGTTACATGCGCTATACAGAGTAATGAGGCCCATATATTTCTCCATACAGAATCATTGGTCCCCTATAATGTTCCATACAGTATATGATGAGCTCCACATAATGCTACAGTATATGTTGTTCACCATGGATGAAGCTCCAGTGTCTTATGGGCCCAAATAATGCTCCATATATAATGGGCCCCATTTCTAATGCTCCAGTGTATAATGGGCCCTGTAAATGCGGCTCCAGTGACTGATGTCCACCTTTGGAATGCTCCAGTGTATGGTGGGCCCCAGATATCATTCTCCAGACTATCGTGCTCCCCAAAAATTGCTCCCAACCTTTAAAACAATTAAATAAGTCTCCTTGCTAGGGAATCCCTGTACTCTGGACTCCTTGTCATCCCCATCTTCCATCTCTCTGCATTTGGACTGTTTAGGCAGAGGGCGTACAGACGTGCTGTCATCGCGCTCTTTGACCAGAATGTCACTGTCAGGAAAAGTGTTTGTTTTCCGGGGGCAGTATGGTTGCAAAGCTGAACCTTAAAGGAATGTCCAGAAGGGCACCACCAGGAGTGGAGCCTGCGGCTTAATTGGACTCAACACGGGCAACCTCAACCATGCCATCCACAAAAATGCTGCACAGATTGCAAGCTTAATTCCGTTAACGAACGAGACTCAAGCATGCCCCCGCGGTCCGCGTCCAGCTTACTAGAGGGACACGCGAGGCTCTGGCACGTGAGATCGGCCAATAACAGGTCTGTCATGCCCCTACATGTCCGGGGCTGCACACGTGCTACAATGAAAGGACCAGCGTGTATCGCTTACAGGTGCGGATAACACACTGAACCCTGTTAGTGATGGGGATCTGGGATTTCAAAAAGCATTTTCCAGTAAGTGCAGGTCAACCGTAATTCCGGAATTAGGCCTAAACGGCATTCCAGAAAGAATGTGAAAAAATTAATTGTCCAAACCACAGGTGCTGTAGCTTGCTTAACAGCTGGGCTCCCCTGCTGAGTAGCACACAGTTCTTACATAAACAGGTGGCATAGCTTGGTTCACGGGTGGCCAACTCTGCTGAGTAGCATACACAGTTACTAGGCCCAAAGTATTAAGTGGTGTAAATGTAGTCAAAAACTGGTTCTTTCATAAACAGGCGGCATAGCTCGGTTCACGAGTGGGCTCCTCTTCTGAGTAGCAGACACAGTTACTAGGCTCAAAAGGATTTTCAGGACAATATGCGGTAAAAAATTATTAGAAACACACACGGTGTAGCTCCTTCACAGTTGTACTACACCGCTGGCTACCAGACGCCGCTACTATGCCCTAAAACTGTCTATTATCATTGAAAACCATTATAAATGTGAAAAAAAGATACGCTTTTGTTTAACGAAACGTTCTCGAATGGTAACTCGAACAGCCGAATTTTAATCAAAGTGTTGTAGTTCGTCGAACGGATCTAACACCGCCCAAAACAGCTAGAATTTGAACTTGGACAACAGTTCCACTCAAACACCACTCATCTGTAATCAGGAGGCAGACTCAGACGGTCTCAGGCACAGTATGGATTCGACAAGATTGCAGAAAGTTGAGAAAGTGTACAGTATCACCGGACAACAGGTGTATACTGTATATAGCATAGTTTAAATATTCAAAATCTCCGTGTTTATTTCCTAAGTACGACAAAGACACTCACAGCCTCAGTATGGATTAGACAACAATCTAAAAAGTAGAAAAAAGGAAATGTTTTTGAAGCGTACACCAGTATACACTGTTGGGGTATTTTTAAATCTTCATATATATTTCTGTCTCAGTAAGACAGTCCAGACTCTCCGCAAGAGGAAACGAGATGGATAAAAGTAAAGTCATAAAGTGATTGCAGAAATTTAGAAATTACTAATCACGGGAAAAACTCCCGGGAGAATTCTCAGAGGCGATGCTGACCCTCAATTACTTTTTGTGTGGAGACAGCGAAACAGTTCTTTGTGAATAATGGGTTGCTGTATCGCAGTACCGTTGATCCCATCACCGTTACTCATCTCCATCAAATTTTGATCACAGGGAGAGATGTAGACATGGTCCTCAATGCCTATCATGATCTGTCAGGTAACTTTGGAGTGCAAAAGACAGAAGCCACAGGCTGTAGGCGATTCTATTGGATTGGCATGAGAGGGCACATTTAAAAATGTGGGCAGGAATGTCACACGTCTGTGAGTAGGAAAACTGTGAAAGCTGATGATAAACCACCACTGCATCTCATTGTGAGTCGACGTCCATAAGAAATGGAAGCCATTGATCATCTGAAGCTAGAGCCCGGCCAGCAGGACAGGGCATAGCTACATCTTATCCATCATCTATCAGTTCACCAAATTTGTAGTGGCAGTCCCAGGGAAGGATTTGACAGCCCAGACTACACAGTGGAGGAGCAGGGAGAGGAAAATATTGCAAATGCCGGGGCCCTGCCCAAGCAAGGGGGGCCCACTCATGGGAGTCGGTACTGGCACTGGGCCCCTCATAGTATGCCTGTGTGTCTGATGGTGGGATGCACCCCCACCGTCAGACACTTGCTTGCACTATGAGGGACCCTGTGCCAGTGCCGGCGCCCAAGAGTTGGCCCACCCACCTGTCCAGGGAAATGGCACTCGCATGGTTGCGTGCGCTAGGTGGTGACACCGGCCATGGGGAGTGTGGCAGCCCAGTTAGGCTAGTTTCACATTTGCGCTTTTGAGCGCAGAGACGGCCTGCGCACGGCCGCCGCTAATCCCCGCCCCCGCCGGTAGCTCCGCCTACCGGCACATGACGCTGCATGCGTCCTGCGTCCCCTATCTTTATCACTGGGGGGCGCAGGCCGTGCGCAGTATGCGTTTGGCGGCGCATGCGTCCTTTTCACGGTGCGCCGAGCGCAACCAAACTGCAGCAGGTTGCGTTTGGCGCTGGTCGGCGCACCGTGAAAAGGATGCATGCGCCGCCAAACGCATACTGCGCATGGCCTGCGCCCCCAGTGATAAAGATAGGGGACGCAGGATGCATGCAGCATCATGCACCAGTAGGCGGAGCTACTGGCGGAGGGGCAGCAGGGGGCAGGGCTTAGTGGCTGCCGTGCGCAGGCCGTCGCTGCGCTCAAAAGCGCAAATGTGAAACTAGCCTTAGGGAGGTTTAAAAAATGGCATATGTTGATGTTGGACATTCAGCAGCTGCAAATGGAGGAATTGGAGAAGTCCGAGGAAGAGGACAAAAGTGAGACATTTTTCTGGCAACCTATGTGTCTTCAAGGGAAGGTGGGACAAAATCCTTTGAAACCCATGCCTGGTTCATTTTAATGAAGGTTAGATCATCAACATTTTGGGTCGACAGATGGGTCCTTTTTTCTGTCAGGATTGAGCCAGCAGCACTGACAACTCTTTCCGATAGCACACTAGCAGCAGGGCAAGCGAGCTCCTGTAAGGCATATTGTGGCAATTCAGGCCAGGCGTCCAGTTTAGAGGCTCAATAGTCAAAGGAGAAGGACCTGTGAGGGAGAACATCGATATGGGACGAGAAGTAGTTTGTAACCATAGTTGACAACCGCTGTCTCCTGACTTCTGTCATTTTCAATCGATGAAGTATTACCAGTCGTGTAAGCGGGGCTTGAAAAATCAGTCCACAACATGGTCATGAAACCCCTGTCTCCAACGCCACTTCTGATGTGTGCACCATGAGCACCTCTTCCATGTTGCCCCCTGCGGCTCATTGGAGAACCATCACCGCTGCTGTGTGCTGGGAATGCCTCAAACAAACGGTTTACCAGAGTTGCTTGTTTGTTAGCCCATATTAGGTCAAAGTTCTCCTGTGTCATGATGTTTTGGAATTTGCCTTTATAGCGTGGATCCAGGATGCTGACCAACCAGTAGTCGTCATCGTTCATCATTTTGGCAATGTGGGGGTCCCTTTTTAGGATCTGCAAGGCATAATCTGACATGTGGGCCAATGTGCCAGGTGTCAATGATGCACTGCGAGTGTTGGGTGGAGGAGCACTTTCTGGCAAATCCACATCCCCCCAGTCATGCACAAACCCTGTACCAGACCTTGGCATGCCAACATTTTCTCTTGCCCCACGAGAAGCATCCTCCTCCTTTAAATAATCATCCCCATCATCCTCCTGCTCTTCCTCTTCTTCCTCCACCTCGTCCAGGAGAGGTGACGGAGCAGACAATAGCGTCAAAGTTTGAATCAGGAGACGCATAAGTGGGATGCTCATGCTTATGATGGCATCGTCTGCGCTTACCAGTCACGTGCATTCCTCAAAACACTGAAGGACTTTACAGAGGTCTTTCAGCTTCGACCACTGCACACTTGTCAACTCCATGTCTGCCCTCAAAGTGCCTGGCCGTGTATCCTCCCACAAATGCATTACAGCCTGCCTCTGTTCACGCAGCCTCTCAACCATGTGCAGGGTGGAGTTCCACCTTGTTGCAACGTCGATAATTAGGCGGTGCTTGGGAAGTTGGAGCAATCTCTGCAGCTTCTGCATACGACTGGAGTGTATGGGCGACCGGTGGATGTGCGAGCACCATCTTCAGACCTTCTGTAGCAGGCCTGTTAACTCCGGATAATTATTGAGGAAGTACTGCACCACCAGGTTCAAGATGTGAGCCAAGCAAGGTATGTGTCGGGGTTTTGATAGGGCTATGGCTGCCACAAAATTCCGGCCTTTATCACTAACTACCTTGCCTCAAGATGTAGACTGCCCAGCCATGACTCAGTTTGTCGCTGCAAGTAGTCGGCCAGTACCTCCGCGGTGTGTCTGTTGTCGCCCAACGCCCAAACACATCATCTTCAACACAGCCTGCTGACGCTTACCACTATCTGTTCGATAGTGGGACACCTCGTGTGCAACACTGGCAGCTGCGGATGGAGTGCTCGTGTGACTGTGCTCTGTGGATGAGCTTTCGCTTCTGGAGGAGGAGGAGGAGGTTCGAACGCCTGCACCCAACTGTTTCCTATAACGTGGGCTAGGCAGCACTGTCCCACCGCCGCTGTCCCCTGTGGACCCTGCATCCACCACATTAACCCAGTGCACAGTGATGGACATGTAACTGCCCTGGCCATGCCTACTGGACCATGCATCTGTTGTGAGGTGCACCTTTCCACTCACTGATTGCTTGAGTGAATGGGCAATGCGGTCTTTCACATGAAGGTGGAGGGCTGGGATGGCTTTGCGAGAAAAGAAGTGCCGACTGGGAAGGTCATAGCGTGGTACTGCGTAGGCCATGAATTCGCGGAAAGCTTCGCTTTCAACAAACCGGTAGGGCATCATCTCTAACGAGATTAGTTTGGCAATGTGGGCGTTCAAACCCAGTGTACGCGGATGAGAGGATGAGTACTTTCTTGTCCTACTCATGGTCTCTGGTAGGGTGAGCTGGACTTGAGAGCTGCATATGGTGGAACTAGTGGTGGACATGGCGGACTGAGAGAGGGTTGATGATGGCGATGGAGTTGGTGTTCTTTCTGATGGCCTAGATTCAGTCTTTCGTAGCAATAACATTGTGATTCCCTGACTGCTTTGGCCTTGTGACGACACCTCAACATTTGCTGCTGGTGGTGTGCTAACCAGTGGTCTTACAGTGGGGGAAACGATGTAGCGTTGCTGACTACCTTCATTGGGAGCAGTTGCACATGTGGTACGTGAGGTTTGGTAGTCCGTCCACGCTTGCAAGTGCATGGTGGTTAATTGTCTAAGCGTGCAACTGGTATTCAAATTTCTCAGATTTTTCCCTCGGCTAAATGTCTTTGCGCACTTCTTACAGATAACCTTTGCCTGATCTTTAGGATTTTGTTCAAAAAAGGGCCACACTGCACTCTTCCTACTATAGAAGACATTTTGAGGCCTTGCATGCTGTCCTAATTTGACCGTCTGGCCTAGCTGTCCTGCAACTCTTTTGTTTTTTGTAACCCGTTTTTGGACTGCTCCGGGCCTGCCAGATAACAGCTGTTGTGATGTCGATGCCTGCTGCGGATGCTCCTCCTCCTCTTCTTAGCTATTTGCAGTGGCACTCTCTTCCCCCAATGGATGCCAATCTGGGTCAACAACTGGGTCATCCATCACCTCCTCTTCAATGTCATGTGCACCTTCCTCTGTGTCACCATGTAAGGTGGTATAGTATGCGGGAAGGGGCACCTGAGTTTCATCAGGGTCAGATTCTGGCTCAATACACTGCGAGGACAATGTAGTGCTCTGAGTGAATGTACCAGCAGATAAATCTAGCAGTGGCTGTGCATCAGTGCACGCCATGTCAGATTCTTCTTTGACTGGGTAATTCACGATTTGACTTGATAACCCAGGCATGGTATGTGAAAAGAGCTCCATGGAGTAATCTGTAGTGTGGCCTGCTGCATCCTTTACTTTTGGTATGGGTGAAGGACACAAGCAAAGGTGTGGTTCCTGACCATGAGCCTCCAATAACGACTCAGTGCTTTTATTTTTTGAAAGTTCAGAAGAGGAGGCGATAGAGCTGGAGGCTGTGTCAGTAATGTAAGCCAAAACTTGTTCCTGAAGCTCCGGCTTTAAAAGCGGTTTACCTACTCCCAAAAAAGGGAGCCTTTGAGGCCTTGTGGAGCCAGATGATGACACAGGCTCAACACCTCCTGCATTAGGTGCTATTGTGCTTTTGCCACTACCAGCAGATCCACCACCACCACCAACACCATCATTACCAGCTGGCAACCCCCACCCACTTCCACGGCCTCTTCCAACACACTTCCTCATTTTTGGGAAAATGTACCCAAAATACCACCAGCAATATGGTACTGTAAAACAAGGTACAAGGTGTATATAGTATTGGGGAGAATTTGAATCTCCCTACAGACTTGAGGACACTTAACTATTATATCAGGCCCAGTGCAGATTACACCTCAATATAACAGGCTGAAATTGGATGGTGTATAAAATGTCTATATAGGACTGGGGAGAATTTGAATCTCCCTAGAGATTTTAGAAAGCTGATAATGATGCTCTCAGTCCCAATTATGGCAGCAGGCAGCCTAATAAGCAGGACTGCTGCACACAAAAGTGTGGAAAAATGAACGCTTGGTAAATGGGCAAAAAAGAGGATGAAAAGTATTTTTGCTTTTAAAAAAGCAGTTTGCACAGCAGTGTGAAAACAGCAATGCAGTTACCAGGGAGCCTTATAAGGCAGCCTAATAACCAACAGAGCTGATGCACCAAAATATAGCCTCCCCTTGCACTGCACACTAACTGGTGTGTTGTACAGGCAAAATCGCTAGCAGCAGAAGCAATTTTTTGTATCTTCTTCCCTGCCTAATGCTCTCCCTACAGAATCAGCAGCAGCAGCTCTCCCTATTCTGAGATCAGCAGAAGTAAGATGGCGGTCAGCGTGCACGCCCTTTTATAGCACTTGTGACACCACACAAAGCAAGCCAATCACTTGCATGCCCTTCTCAAAGATGGTGGTGACCACTGCCTATGTCATCGCGTTGCCCACAGTGTGCTTCCTCCATCATTGGCTGAAAAAGGGCACTGAAGCATCATTTGAAACGCGACTTTGGCGCCATGGTCGCCGACCTCGTGGCCGACCTCACGCTATGGTTGGGTTTCGTTTCATGAAAACCGACTTTTGCGAAAGTAGGCGACTTTTGACCGACCCGTTTCGCTCAACTCTAGTGGTAATGTGTTAGGGAACCAATGCGCCTATATTGTGTTTATGATGGCCACTGTTAATGTATAAGGGGTATGTATGTAAAACCCCTCCTGAAAGAAATGCATTCAGGAGTTAGCATGTGGACACATTATAGTGTGTTTAAATGGAAAAATGGAAGGAACTCGTATGTACAGAACAGGGGTATTAAATCCCCCTATTTCTAAAAAAAACTTTATTGTTTGATAAATATGGTATGAAATTCATATATAGATGTATAAACAATGACTAGTTAGGTAGAGGACCAGCTGGAAAAAAAGGGGTTGGTGAAACATATACTATACCGAGTAAACAGAGGTACCCAGTGGGGAAGTGAAGAGAAGGCTTAACGATTCTATTGAAAAAGAAGAGAAAATATTGTTAATGCCTAAAGATAAAAACAAAAATCAAATACATTTGTTACACAGAAATAGTACAATGAACAAATGGATGATAGAGAACACCCCCATATCACAGGAAACTTAGTGTATCATAGTCTCTGTTCAGTCCCTTAGGCTCCAGAGTCTGGAGCATAAAAATCCAATAGGCTTCCCTTCTTTTCAGGGTTTTAGTCCTTCTGTAACCCCTCCTCTTAGGCTCAATCTGTTCCAATACCTGGAACTTTAATTGAGAGATATTATGTTCCTTGTCGAGGAAGTGGTATGGTAAAGGGAGATGAGTTCACTTGCACCTGATGTTTGATTTATGTTGAGATATTCTGTCCTTAACCATTTGTGTTGTTTCACCTATGTACGCTAGACCACACGGACACTTTATCAAGTAGACAACATATGTGGATTCACAGGTATAGAATCCTTTCACCGGAAACGCTTTTCCAGTCTGAGGGTGAAAAAAATGGCTCCCCCTTTGTACGTTACTGCATTGTAGACAAGATAGGCAAGGGAAAGCCCCCTGTTTCTGAGTCCGGAGAAGCATTTGTCTCGGTATCAATGTGTTAGAGCCCGCATTGGCCCTAACTAATTTGTCCCTCAAATTCTTTCGTCTGCAATAGCACGGGAGAAAGGATTGTTGAAATTCCAGTATTTCCGGGTAGCTCATTGATAATATGCTCCAGTATTTGTTAATGGTAGCCTGTATTTTTCTGGAATAGGGGTGGTATGTATTCACAAATGGTATAAGTCAATTTTGAATATTAGTCTTGTGACTCTCATTTAATCTTGATTTAGTTAATAGGCCAATTGGATAGCCCCTTTCAGAGAATTTCTTAGACATCTCAATTAATCTTTGGTCCCTCATTTCCTCATCGGTGACAATCCTCTTGACCCTACAATATTGGGATCTGGGGATTGACCTTTTAATTGCCGGGGGGTGAAAGCTATCAACGTGTAAGATGCTATTTCTGTCAGTTGGTTTATCATATAAGTCAACCGACAATATCCCTCTTTCGTTTCTACTGATCAATGTATCTAAGATGCTCATTTCTCTAATATCATATTGTAGACTAAATTTAAGTTCGGGCCAGATGCTGTTAATGTGTTTGTCAAATTCTAACAGTGTATTTTGAGGGCCATCCCAAACGCAGAAGATGTCATCAATGAATCTTACCCATACCCTGGCGCGTTGTTTATATAGACGGTGGGTATATATAAAAATCTCCTAAAAAAATGCCATATATGCAAAGGCATAAGGGGGCGTGTTGTGAGTTAATTTTCCCCTTCACCGTCGATGTCTGATGAACTCGCTCTTCTGGTGAAGGAAGGTAGTGAGGCTGATTACCAAACACCTGATCTGGTAGATGATGACTGGGTAACAGGAACTTCTGACTGGATATAAGGCAGCCGACGCCCTTCTGAGTCGCTGGTGATTTCTGTGCTGGATTCTTGGAGACCAGTCTGACTCCTGCTTCCCAAAGATAAGTTTTTGCTCTGCTATTGAACTTATTAGTTTTGTTTTGTTTACCTTGTTTTTTGGAGTTCAGCCATCCCCGGTCGGGGGTGTGCTGAGTTCCATTTTTGTCTCTGATCAGTTTGTCTCTTTGCTCTGTCTTCAGAATTTACCTGAGTGCTAATATAGTCATTTTGAAGTCCTAGCGACTTCAGGGCCTGTTTTTCCTATCAGATGGTTGTAACATTTTTTGGTAGGGTTTTTTATGGATTGCAGACAGCAGCTTTTCTATCCTGTCCTTTTTAGTTAGCTTGGGCCCCATCGTTTGCTCAACCTATCTTTCTTTCTGTGTTAGTGTTTTCATCTTGCTTCACCGTCATTATATGTTGGGGGCTGCCTATTGCTTTGGGTTCTGCTCTGGGGCAGTTTAGATTTCCCCTTTCTTTCTTTAGGCCTATTTAGTTCTCCGGCTGTGATCGAGGGGTCTAGGGCATCGTAGGAACCCCCCACGGCTACTGTTAGTTGTTGTGGATAGGATCAGGGGTCTGCAATCCGATAGCTACCAACCTCTCCGGTTTTCTGGACTTAGCTTGTATTTTTGTTTTTTCCTCCTTCGGTGACTCATTCATAACAGAATCACCAGCCATACCGCAGAGCCTAGGGTACTCAATAGCAGGAAAGAATTGTAAAAAAAAAAAAAAAGAGAGAGTTTGTCAGAATTGTTTTTTTTTTTGGGTATATTTTTTCCTCTATGTCTCTGAGGCCGTAGGGGGAATTTTTTTTATTTCTCAATGGAGATGACGCAATTGTCTGATCGTGTGGAGCAGCTCACTTCTGAAGTGCGGGGAATTTCCGCCTATCTTGCTCATTCACATGCTGCTGAACCAAAGATCCCTACTCCTGATGTGTTTTTTGGGGATCGGTCTAAATTTTTGAATTTTAAGAATAATTGTAAATTATTTTTTGCCTTGAAGCCTAACTCGTCGGGGAGCTCCGCGCAGCAGGTTAAAATTGTCATCTCTTTGCTGCGCGGCGATCCCCAGGATTGGGCGTTTTCTTTGAAACCTGATGATCCTATTCTTACTGATGTGAATGCATTTTTTCAAGCCTTGGGGTTGTTGTATGATGAACCTAATGCTATTGATCAGGCTGAAAAGGCCCTGTTGGCATTGAGCCAGGGTCGAGATTCTGCAGAGTTGTACTGTCAAAAATTCTGAAAGTGGGCGGTCCTTACTACCTGGAATGATGGTGCCTTGGCAGCTCTCTTTCGGAAGGGTTTGTTAGAAACCGTAAAAGATACTATGGTGGGATTTCCTGTTCCCTCTGGTCTTGACGATTCTATGTCATTAGCCATTCAGGTTGATCGGCGTTAGCGTGAACGCAAAACCGCATGAGAGGTGTTGCCACCTGTTGAACAAATGTCTGAACCTATGCAATGTGATAGAGTTTTGTCTGGGGCGCAACGTCAGGAGTTCAGAAGGCGTAATAAGCTGTGTTTCTTCTGTAGTGATGCCTCGCATATTATTTCTGTCTGCCCTAAACGAGAGAAACGTTTTGCACACACATTTGCTGTGGGTGGTGTTCAACCTAAGTTTCTTCTGGCAATTACTCTGATCTGCTCCCTGTCCACATTTTCCGCTAATGCTTTTGTGGATTCGGGAGCAGCTCTGAACCTGATGGACTTGGATTTTGCTAAACGTTGTGGATTTCCTATGACACCTCTGCGGACGCCTATCCCTTTGAGGGGTATTGATGCTACTCCTTTGGCGAAGAATAAACCTCAGTTTTGGACCCAGGTGGTAATGCGGGTTGCCCCAGACCATCAAGAGAATTGCAGATTTTTGGTGTTGCATAATTTGCATGATACCATTGTTCTGGGGTTTCCCTGGTTGCAAATCCATAATCCAGTTTTGGATTGGGAATCTGTGTCTGTGGTGAGTTGGGGTTGTCGGTGTGCCCTTAGTGATGCTCCTGTTTTCTCCACCTCTCCCCAGTCGCATGATGTTCCTGACTATTTGGCTGATTTTTATGATGTATTTAGTGAGAATGAGTCTGCGTTTTTGCCTCCTCATAGGAGTTATGACTGTGCAATTGAGCTGAGCCCTGGGTGTAAATTTCCCAAGGGTCGACTTTTCAATTTATCTGTACCCGAGCACGAGGCTATGCGATCCTTTATTAAGGAGTCGTTGGAGAAGGGTCATATTAGACCATCCTCTTCACCCTTAGGTGCTGGGTTTTTTTTCGTGGCTAAGAAAGATGGGTCATTAAGGCCTTGTATTGACTATCGCTCCCTCAACAAAATTACTGTTAAATATCAGTATCAGTTACCCATGATTTCTGATCTATTCTCCAGAGTTAAAGGTGCTTGCTGGTTTACAAAGCTTGACCTCAGGGGGGCGTATAAACTTATTCGCATTAAGCATGGGGATGAATGGAAGACGGCGTTTAATACTCCGGAGGGACATTTTGAGTACCTGGTGATGCCTTTTGGGCTCACTAATGCCCCTTCTGTCTTCCAGTGCTTCATGAATGATATTTTCCGAGACTTGGTGGATACATTTTTGATCATCTATCTGGATGATATTTTGATCTTTTCCAAGGATTGGGAATCTCATGTGGAACATTTTTGGACTGTGTTCCAGATTTTGAGGGAGAATTCCCTGTATGTCAAGGGATCGAAATGCCTTTTTGGTGTACAGAGGATTTCATTTTTGGGATTTATTTTGTCTCCGTCAACTATTGAAATGGACCTGGCCAAGGTACAGGCCATTTATGATTGGGTTCAGCCCACTTCTTTGAAGGCCCTCCAGAAGTTTTTGGGTTTTGCTAATTTTTATTGTAAATTTATAGCTAATTTTTCTGGTATTGCCAAACCACTGACTGATCTGACTAAGAAGGGTGCTGATGTGCTGAATTGGTCTCCGGAGGCTGTTTCTTCCTTTCAGGAGCTAAAGCGAAGGTTCACTTCTGCTTCGGTTTTGCGGCAACCTGATGTCTCACTCACGTTTCAGGTAGAGGTGGACGCTTCTGAGATTGGTGCAGGAGCTGTTTTGTCCCAAAAAGATCCTGTAACATCTAAAATGAATCCCTGTGCTTTCTTTTCCCGAAAGTTCTCCCCATCCGAACGTAACTATGATGTGGGGAATCGGGAACTGTTAGCCATGAAATGGGCATTTGAGGAGTGGAGACATTGGTTGGAGGGAGCTAAACATCAAGTCGTGGTCCTTACTGACCACAAGAATTTGATTTACCTGGAGTCGGCCAAACGCTTGAATCCTAGACAGGCTAGGTGGGCCTTGTTTTTCACACGTTTTGATTTTGTGGTCTCTTTTCTTCCTGGCACTAAGAATGTCAAGGTAGACACCCTCTCTAGGAGTTTCTTTGCTGATTCTCCTGTTGTGACCAAGCCTGCTACCATCTTAGGTGAGTGGTTAGTTCTTTCTGTCATCTCGCCCGATTTGAGACATGCTCTGGAAGAGTTTCAGGAGGACAAACCTGAGCGGTGTCCCATTGGAAAATTGTATGTTCCTGACCAGTGGAGGAAGAGAGTGATGTCTGAAGTTCATTGCTCTGCATTGGCTGGTCATCCAGGTATTTTTGGTACTAGAGATTTGGTGAGTCGGTCTTTTTGGTGGCCCGCCTTGTCTCGTGATGTCAGGAATTTTGTGCAGTCCTGTGGGACTTGCTCTCGGTCTAAACCTTGTTCTCGCTCTAGTGGGTTGTTGATGCCTTTGCCAGTGCCCAGGAGGCCATGGACCCATATTTCAATGGATTTTATCTCTGATATGCCTGTCTCTCAGAGAATGACTGTTATTTGGGTGATTTGTGATAGATTCTCTAAGATGGTCCATCTTGTACCACTCCCTAAGTTGCCATCTTCCTCAGAGTTGGTGCCCTTGTTTTTGCAACAGGTGGTTCGCTTGCACGGGATTCCTGAGAACATTGTATCTGACAGAGGAGTTCAGTTTGTGTCTAGATTTTGGAGGACTTTCTGTTCCAAGCTGGGAATTCAGTTGTCCTTCTCCTCTGCGTTTCACCCTCAGACCAATGGGCAGACGGAGAGAACAAACCAGACTTTGGAGTCGTATTTGAGATGTTTTATTTCTGCTGATCAGGATGATTGGGTTTCATTTTTGCCCTTGGCCGAATTTGCTTTAAATAATAGAGCTAGTTCTGCCACTTTGATGTCACCTTTTTTTTGTAACTTTGGGTTTCATCCTCGATTCTCTTCAGGGCAGGTGGAGCCTTCTGCCTGCCCAGGTGTTGACACTGTGATGGAGAGAATGCTCCAGATCTGGGACCAAGTGGTGGATAAGTTGTCTCTCTCCCAGGATAAGGCCCAGCGGTTTTCCAACTGGCATAGGACCATTGGTCCCCAGTTTAAGGTGGGTGATATGGTTTGGTTGTCATCAAAGAATATCGCTATGAAGGTGGCTTCTCCAAAGTTTAAACCTAGATTTATTGGACCTTACAAGATTTTGGAGATTCTTAATCCAGTCTCTTTTCGATTGGCTCTTCCTGTTACATTTAAGATCCATAACATGTCTCATAAGTCTCTGTTAAAGAGGTTTGTTGAGCCAGTAGTTCCTGTGGTGGCACCTCCTGACCCGGTATTGGTTGAAGGTAATGTGGAATATGAGGTTGAGAAGATACTGGATTCTCGCCTGGCTAGACGGAGACTCCAGTATTTGGTTAAATGGAAGGGTTATGGCCAGGAGGATAATTCTTGGGTCCCTGCATCCGATATTCATGCCGAAAGATTGGTTCGTGCATTTCATCGGGCACATCCTGATCGCCCTGGTGGCGTGGATGAGGGTTCGGTGACCCCTCCTCAAGGGGGAGGTACTGTTGTGAGTTCATTTTCCCCTTCACCGTCAATGTCTGATGAACTCCCTCTTCTGGTGAAGGAAGGTATTGAGGTTGATTACCAAACACCTGATCTGGTAGATGATGACTGAGTAACAGGAACTTCTGACTGGATATAAGGCAGCTGACGCCCTTCTGAGTCGCTGGTGATTTCTGTGTTGGATTCTTGGAGACCAGTCTGACTCATGCTTCCCAAAGATAAGTTTTTGCTCTGCTATTGAACTTATTAGTTTTGTTTTGTTTATCTTGTTTTTTGGAGTTCAGAAATCCCCGGTTGGGGGTGTGCTGAGTTCCATTTTTGTCTCTGATCAGTTTGTCTCTTTGCTCTGTCTTCAGAATTTACCTGAGTTCTGATATAGTCTTTTTGAAGTCCTAGCGACTTCAGGGCCTGTTTTTCCTATCAGACGGTTGGGACATTTTTTGGTAGGGTTTTTTACGGATTGCAGACAGCAGCTTTTCTATCCTGTACTTTTTAGTTAGCTTGGGCCCCATCGTTTGCTCAACCTTTCTATCTGTGTTAGTGTTTTCATCTTGCTTCACCGTCATTATATGTTGGGGGCTGCCTATTGCTTTGGGTTCTGCTCTGGGGCAGTTTAGATTTCCCCTTTCTTTCTTTAGGCCTATTTAGTTCTCCGGCTGTGATCGAGGGGTCTAGGGCATCGTAGGAACCCCCCACGGCTACTGTAAGTTGTTGTGGATAGGATCAGGGGTCTGCAATCCGATAGTTACCAACCTCTCCGGTTTTCTGGACTTAGCTTGTATTTTTGTTTTTTCCTCCTTTGTTGACTCATTCATAACAGGGGCGCTACGTGCGAGCCCATCGTGGTGCCCTGTCTCTGATTATAGAAGGTATCCTGAAAGAGGAAATAGTTTTCTTTCAATACTAATTCAAGAAGATCAGAACAAAGTTTACGGATTTTCATATCTATGCCTGCCTCAACCATTAGTGTTTCTGTGGCTCTCATCCCTTTATCATGTGTGATAGACGTGTATAGACTATTGACATGCCACGTAACCAGAATAGCGGAAGGGGGAAGAGGGCCCTGAGTTTTTATGAGGGTTAGAAAATCATTAGTGTCCTTTAGAAATGACTTTGTAGTTTTAACTAATAGTGTGAGAATTTTTTCCAATAACATGGCAGGTGGTGAAAGAATAGAATCCATGGATGACACGATGGGGCGGCCTGGTGGTTTCCCTAGCCTTTTGTGCATTTTGGGTAAAATATAGAACACAGGTGTGATGGGATCCTTCTTCAAAAGAAATTCTTCTATTTTCTTGTCTATTGTGCCCTCCCCTATATGGTAGTCTATGATGAGTTGAATGTTACTAATGATAGAATTAAGAGGATTATGGGCGATGGCCATGTAGACCTCTGTGTCACTAAGTTGTCTATGGATTTCATCTAGGTAGTCAGATCTGTCCATGACAACTATAGCCCCACCCTTGTTGGCCGGTTTTATGACTAGTGATTTATCTGACGATAGACTGTCTAGGGCCGTTCTTTCTTGTATGGATAGGTTAGTATGGTGATGGAATTTGCCCTGATTAACTTCCCAATGGAAGCAATGTATGTCCCTTTCAACCAGGGAAATGAAAGTTTCCACTGGTGGGTTCCCTTTTGAGGGCATGAATGAACTATGTGTCCGAAGACTTAGCTCCTTAAACTGTAATATAGTTGGAGCAACCAGTCCCGTTAATGTTGGAGGTTGTTTGGAAAAATGGACCTTGATCCTTAGGTTTCTATAAAACCTCTGTAGATCCATATCAAGTTCAAAAAAGTTAAATCTATAAGATGGACAAAAAGATACCCCCTTCTGGAGTAGTGTTAATTGGTCCATATTTAGGTTTTTAGAGGAAATATTAATTACTAAAGGTGTTTTACCTGCGAACTGGTCGTTATGTTGGTTCTGGCTTCCCCGGTGGCACTGGCCGCCCCGCCTCATCTTCCTCTTGAACCGGGCGGCCCCGGTTGTAGCCTAAAAAAGCTGTAGAGGTAGCGTTGCTGTTTGTACCAGATCTGCTGTCTGCTGATCCTGAGGAACTTTGTGAGGTGCGACGTTTGGGGAAACGTTGTGTATCTCGCCAACCGTAGACCCGATTTTTCAGATAATCCTCGGTGTCTCGTAGGAACTTTGATCTATTCCTCTTCTCTAGGTCTGACCTGTGTGTAAGCAGACTCTCCTGGCTCTTGAGCTTGATTTCTTGGAACGCCTATTGAGTCATGGTGCTCGAGAGCTGACTCTCTATAGCACATATTTGAGAATTAACAGTATCCAGATTCTTCTGCAAAAAAGATAAAGTCAGGGTCATCAAGTCAAATGAGCACTTATTTAGGATATGTTCGAACTTCGCACAGTACTCTTTATCTTCCTTAAAGAAGGTAGGTTTTAAAGGTACTCTTAGGCCTCATGGTATACGTTGAACACGTAAATATTCGGCTAGAGTAATTGAATGCAACTCTAGATTTATAGCTCTTCGGGATTCCCGTTCCAGGTCCCTGTTTTTAATTTCTTGTGCAGGAGTCTGGAGAAAGTTGCTTGATGCGGTTACCTCGGAGACAATCTCTGCATTCTCCGAAGCGTTGTATGAAAAAGTCCCGCTTGACATTATTGGATGGTGCACTTGAGACGGAAAATTCAAGTAATAGACACAACAAGGCACTCAATCAATGGGTCCGTAGAAGGTGCACAAGTAAGGGTATCCGGCCCGTATCATAAATATCAAAGAACTTGGCACTCAGAATGGTGAAAAAAGTGATTCCATTTATTGGCATCCAGATCACATTAACTAAACGTTTTCGGCCCAATAATGGACCTTCATCAGAGTTTCTCAAAGGAATTGCAGTAAAGATATACAAGAAAAAATATTTCACTATCATAGAAGATTTAAATATCACATTATGCACATAGAATTATTAAATTTAGGCAAGGAAAACACAGTCTGTCAAATCAGCGTCTAGTAGAACCTGGACTCTTTGAGAGAGATATCCCCAGGAATACGCAATCTGTTTTTCTCTGTGAGGAAAATATATATGTGTATAGACCAGTATTAAGGAAAAGATGATTAAACCAACCATTAAATAATACTTAGTGTTACTAAAGAAAAAACTGAAGTTGCGCAAGGATATGAGTGCTCCTTAGAGTCAGGTGCAGATTGTGCCTACACAAAACATGGTAGTGCTTATTATACAGGTGGTTTGGGTGCGCTGTCCTCCTGAGAGGAAGCAAAAAAACAGAGATATATGAGGTCACATAATAAATATTACTATACATATGTAGTGACTATCCTTGCGAAGGAAATGCCCAGATGTGAAGGCTTAAGAGCTGTATAGAAAATTAGATAATTAGAAGGTCACTGTTGAATTACCTTGATGCTGTTTTGATAGGCAGGGAGGGATAAATAGCGCTGCAGTGTGGCGACATTCGTCGCTAATAGATAAGCGCTACAATAAAAGGAGGGGAAACATAAACTGAGTGGCAATAACAAGAGGTCAAAAAGCACGGCGTGTGGCTTGGGTCCCTGGTATTTACTTGTGATGGTGGCTCCTTGGATGTGCGGTGTGAGTGGAGGACACCATGACACAGTGAGCGCTTCCGGGTTTATAACCCGGCGGGGACATCACCCTGAGCTGCGTCATAGCGGTCACATGATAAGGAAGCATCGCATCTGTGCTGTTTATGGGACAAGCGCCGAATGAACTGCGCATGACAGTTAGTGAGAAAGCGTCATAGCGGTCATGGGACCGTGGTGTCAGCGTCTGTGCTGTTGTAAACAAACCGGGCTCAAAAGGGTCACCCTGTTGAATGGAGTATATATGTTAGCCGGGGAGGTTGTGGTAATGTGTTAGGGAACAAATGCGCCTATATTGTGTTTATGATGGCCACTGTTAATGTATAAGGGGTATATATGTAAAACCCCTCCTGAAAGAAATGCATTCAGGAGTTAGCATGTTGATACATTATAGTGTGTATAAAAGGAAGGAACTCATATGTACAGAACAGGGGTAATAAATCCCCCTATTCCTAAAAAAAGTTTATTGTTTGATAAATATTGTATGAAATTCATATAGATGTATAAACAATGACTAGTTAGGTAGAGGACCAGCTGGAAAAAAAAGGGGTTGATGAAACCAAGTAAACAGAGGTGCCCAGTGGGGAAGTGAAGAGAAGGCTTAACGATTCTATTGAAAAAGAAGAGAAAATATTGTTAATGCCTAAAGATAAAAACAAAAATCAAATACATTTGTTACACAGAAATAGTACAATGAACAAATGGATGATAGAGAACACCCCCATATCGCAGGAAACTTAGTGTATCATAGTCTCTGTTCAGTCCCTTAGGCTCCAGAGTCTGGAGCATAAAAATCCAATAGGCTTCCCTTCTTTTCAGGGTTTTAGTCCTTCTGTAACCCCTCCTGTTAGGTTCAATCTGTTCCAATACCTGGAACTTTAATTAAGAGATATTATGTCCCTTGTTGAGGAAGTGAAATGGTAAAGGGAGATGAGTTCTCTTGCACCTGATGTTTGATTTATGTTGAGATATTCTGTCCTTAACCATTTGTGTTGTTTCACCTACGTATACTAGACCACACGGACACTTTATCAAGTAGACAACATATGTGGATTCACAGGTATAGAATCCTTTCACCGGAAACGCTTTTCCAATCTGAGGGTGAAAAAAAATGGTTCCCCCTTTGTACGTTACTGCATTGTAGACAAGATAGGCAAGGAAAAGTCCCCTGTTTCTGAGTCTGGAGAAACGTTTGTCTCGGTATCAACGTGTAAGAGCCCGCATTGGCCCTAACTAATTTGTCCCTCAAATTCTTTGGTCTGCGATAGCACGAGAAAAAGGATTGTTGAAATTCCGGTATTTCCGGGTAGCTCCCTGATAATATGCTCCAGTATTTGTTAATGCTAGCCTGTATTTTTCTGGAATAGGGGTGGTATGTATTCACAAATGGTATACGTCTATTTGGAATATTAGTCTTGTGACTCTCATTTAATCTTGATTCAGTTAATAGGCCAATTGGATAGCCCCCTTCAGAGAATTTCTTAGTCATCTCAGACTGTGTTTTCCTTGCCTAAATTTCCTAATTCTATGTGCATCATGTGATATTTAAGTCTTCTATGATATTGAAATATTTTTTCTTGTGTATCTTTACAGCAATTCCTTTGAGAAACTCTGATGAAGGTCCATTATTGGGCCGAAAACGTTTAGTTAATGTTATCTGGATGCCAATAAATGAAATCACTTTTTTCCAGCACTGCAGTGCTACAGTGCTAATCACCAATACAGCATGTCACTCCATTTTAATATCAAGGTATGAATTCCATACTGTTAAATTCTATAGAATCATATGACATTTTATGCTACTGCATTTCACTATTCCACTTAAATTCCCACTCTTACATAGGATAGTGGATAAATCAGAACAAAACACATCACACTAGGTGTGAATAGGGGCCTAACAGCCACATTAGAAAGAATCATACATAACAGAACAACTCTAAGAGGTACAATTGAATACTGAGAGAACAGAGTCAAAAAATGTGTTTGAGTACTGTACAAAAAATATTTTCATTGAAATATCATATAGAAATATTTAGTAACAAATGTCAATAAAAACCATAATGGCATAATGAACAAAATCAGTCATAAAGGACTGGGGTAAAAAAAAGGATAGTGTATGGTGATTGGAGCCATTTTATGAGTATCAAGCTAATCTTTCAGTCTTTCCTGATTCCAGAGGCATTCATAATTTTGTACAATTGTGTTTTTGAACCATAGTTTTACCAGTGTACAGTGAATCTAAATTTTTCTGTATGCAATAACATCTCTAGCCCATAATATTCGCCACATTTCACACATTCTTCCTCTGTTAAAATCTGACATTTCTGCTAGTTCCCATCTGAATAATCTTTTATAAATAAAATAACTGTCCAGATGAAATCAATTTCACTGTCAAAAGCAACACTTCATGCAAAAAGTATATGTACTTACAGATAAATAGCATGGTAGTATGCGATAGAAATACAAGTAAGCGTACATAGTAAATATAATGAAATGGCCCTGACACCAACTCTTCCATTTATTCTTGATTATGATGCACAATATATGCTGAGAACAGTCCCTGAACTATCTTAGTGTATTGTACATGTCATTCTTTTGTCTGACCAACATAATAATTTCATTGAGTAACGGACATGGCCAAAGGTTGAATGACATACCAAAAGTCATGTGTAAAGTTATTTAACTCTGAGGTCATTATCATATCCCAGTAAGATTGACAGTTTATATCTGGAGAAAGACTGCAGTTTGGAAACACAGGTCAAAATGTTTCGATTTCCACAATCATCTAAAATCAGAGCTGGGCAAAATGCGGCCCGCGAACCACATCTGTCCCTCAGGCTTTTCCAGTCCACAGACCGAGTCAGCTGAAAGGCTGAACACAATGGCCTACAGGCCACACAATGCCCTCACCCCCTGCCATCATCTGCTTTCCAATGTCACCACTATCAGCATCCTCAGGCTATAGACAGCAGTGAATATATTGGTGGAGGAAGTAGCCACCGGCTCCTTCTTCCACCAATCATTTTGTAAGACAGCAGACACCGTGATGCCAATACATCGAGTCTGCTGTTTGGAGAGTCAGTGCACCGGAGTCTGGAGAAGAGTGCTGGGAAAACGGAAGAGAGATGAGTGTGTGCTTTTCTCATGGGTGTATGAGATGTTTACATGTATATAGGAGGCTCTGTGGGGGCTCATACTGTATTTAGGAGGCTATGTGGTGGCTCATAATGTATATAGGGGGTGTGTGGGAGCTCATAAATGTATATAGGAGGCTATGTGAGGCTCATATTGTATTTAGGAGGCTATGTGGTGGCTCATAATGTATATAGGAGGTGCGCAGGAGCTCATAAATGTATATAAGAGGCTATTTGGGGCTAATACTATATATAGGAGTCTATGTGGTGGCTCATACTTTATTTAGAGGGCTATGTGAGGGTTCATACTGTATATCTGGGCTATTATTTTACATAAGGGACTATGTGAGGGCTCATAGGTTATATAGGAGGCAATGTGAAGGCTCATATTGTGCATCAAGAGGCTAAATGAGGGCTCACAATGTATACAGAGAGGCTATGTAGGAGCTCATACTGTATATAGGGGGTTATGCGGAAGTCTTATGCTATATATAGAGGGGCTCATGCTGTATGTAAGGGGCTGTGTAGGGTCTCAACTTATAATCGGGGCTTTTCTAGGCTCATATGGTATATAGGGGGATGTCAGTATACTTAATACCGCTTAATAGTGAGTGAGAATATTAATACAAAAATATAATTGTAATGAATAGGTTAATATTAATAATAAGACTAATTCATTTCAACTTATTGTTTTGGCATTCCACAAAAGACACAATCTTTAATGAACCCCCTTAGGAAAATTAAGTGAAGACCCCTGTCTTAAATGATACTTTGTTGAAAGTTTATTTTTTAATTTTTTAAATAATGTATGATGAATGGGTGTCAAAAGACAAATCTACCATCCAAGTGTTTATTGTGTGACAGAGGATCTTGGGTCTCCTTAAGCACCAATATCTAAATGTAAAGGGAAATCATCATACTCTTGTTTGCCAGAAGTATGAACTACAATCAATTAAAAATGAAAGTCCTATATTAATTTAAAAATCACTGATAAGAGAAAGACACGCCGCATGTCAGTCTCTGTGGGTAATCAGTTCGCCTCTGTGGGTTTGATGCTGCATAAGTACCAGTTCTGTTGTTGTCGCTCTATGTTTAGTGCACTTTCCTTTTTTCATCCATGTACTATACACTGTGTGCAGAATTATTAGGCAAATGAGTATTTTGATCACATCATCCTTTTTATACATGTTGTGCTACAGCAGGCTGAATAGGCTTGAAAGCCAATTGCCAATTATGTAAATCAGGTGATTTGCATCTCTGTAATGAGGAGGGGTGTGGTCTAATGACATCAACACCCTATATAAGGTGTGCTTAATTATCAGGCAACTTCCTTTCCTTTGGCAAAATGGGTCAGAAGAAAGATTTGACAGACTCTGAAAAGTCAAAAATTGTGAGATGTCTTGCAGAGGGATGCAGCAGTCTTGAAATTGCCAAACTTTTGAAGCGTGATCAACGAACAATCAAGCGTTTCATGGCAAATATCCAACAGGGTCGTAAGAAGCATGTTGATAAAAAAAATACAAAATAACTGCCCAGGAAAATTTCTCGTCAAGCTGCCAAGATGCCATTTGCCACCAGTTTTGCCATATTTCAGAGCTGCAACGTTACTGGAGTATCAAAAAGCACAAGGTGTGCCATACTCAGGGACATGGCCAAGGTAAGGAAGGCTGAAAAATGACAACCTTTGAAGAATGTATGTATGTATGTAATCCCCTTTCACATGTACTGTAACCTGGATTTACTGGTGGTTACAAAATAAATTATTAACCTTGTAACCTGTCAAATACAAGTGGACCTACCAAGTAAGTATCTCACAGGAGAAAATAACATTTAAAAAAAATCACAAGCAATCTTTAGAGTAATTAACTGTAGACATGGCAATTCAAAGTCAATGAAAAATGAACCAAAGTAAAAGAGCAGGAAGCCATGGATCCACTGCTCCAGACAGGAGTTTCACAATCGGTGTCAAGTCACAGACAGGGCTTATTAAGCTCATACTGTAATCATAACAACAAGCAAAATCAAAAGGAAAAAACAATGTGTGTATATACCCTAGTGAAAATAAATAAGTAAAAAAGCAAGTGCATTAAATAACATAGGGTACTTGGTAAACACTATTTTGATCAAAAAAGTATAAAGCTGTCCCACCACGGCAAGGTGTACCCATTTGAGACAGTAACTACACTAACGGTTAAAACCTACCTAGTGTGAATAGTGGCAGTCTCTGGGTCCCAAACGGACACCCAGCTTCAGAGGGACTATAAGTGAAACTACACAACTCAGTAGAAAGGAGGCCACACCCTATTTGTACTGAATACAAAAATGCTGAAGAAAAACCAAAAAAACTGAACTGGAGTAGAATTGAATGACATGCATGATGTAAAAGCATGTTCACACGGGCCATGAAAGCAAGCAAAACCCAATGAAAAAACAATGTGTGTATATACCCTAATGAAAATAAATAAGTAAAAAAGTAAGTGCATTAAATAACATAGGGTACTTGGTAAACACTTTTTGTTCATTAAAAAGGTTTATAGGCTCTTCTGATTAATTAATCTTGGTCACTCTTTACTATATATTTACATCGTAACTTTTGCTCTGCATTTCAGCACCTACATTTATTTTGTCTTGTCTTTTTTGCTGTACATTGTTTTAATTTATGTGTCTTTTTTAACATTTGTCGGTCTTGTACTGAATTGGTGTGGATGTTATTAAATTATACAGTAGTGTTTCTTTGCAATAAATATTAACCCCATTTCAATATCCACTGTACAGGTATGGCACATGTTGAGCCTTTACCAAACTAAGCAGATTCCAGTTGTGTTCAAATTTTTTGTTTGCCACTCCTTCATAAAGAACTGCAATTACAAGTAATTAAAACATTTTACATAACCCAAAAAGGTTTTTGAAAAAGTTTCCGCTCACTATGCAAAACCAAACCAACATATTACTTTACCAATAAAAAAAATAAAATACATATAGGTCTTATAAAGTAGTGGCAGAAAGCAGAGATTAGCAAATATTTTTGTATTTGTGTGGAATTGAATTTGTAGTGTTGAGCATTCCGATACTGCAAATATTGGGTATCGGCCGATATTCGCTGTATCGGAATTCCGATACCGAGTACCGATATTTTTACAATATCGGATACCGGAATCGGAAGTTCCCATAATGCAATGAGCCAGTGTTGTGGCTGTGATTGGCTGCTGAAATTATGTCATCATGATGCGCGGTCTGTGTTGCAGTCCCATCGGACGATGCCTGCACACACACTCAACCCCCGGCAGGCCCGGACAGACCCCCGGCAGCCCGCATAGACCCCCGGCAGCCCACACAGACCCCCGGCAGACCCGCACAGACCCCCCGAGAGGCCCGTACAGACCCCATCCGCGCACACAGACACACACAGTGTCCGCCCACGCACCGCCCACACTCTTCCCCTCTCCCAAACTGGATGTGCAAGTAAAGAAAGGGTTTTTTTTAATTCTGAAATTTCTGTTCCATAGACTTGCTTGGGACTTCCGGTATCGGAATCGGCGATACCCGATACTTTTTGGGTATCAGTCCAATCCAATCCGATTTGATATTTCTCAATAACAGAAAGTATCGCTCAACACTATTAAACAGTATTGGAAACAGTGCTAGGCAAGCTTTTTTTTTTTGCAAACCACAAATTGAATTACATATTCCTGCGAAGCCACTAATTTCAAGAAATTCAACTCGAACTGGATCCTTCTCTGATCGATTCATTAATCCACAGTTGCCAGGTAATTTTTACCATAAAAAGAACGCCATAAAAGCAAAACCCAAAAAGTCAATAGAGGAATTGCATTTTTTGTGATTTCACTGAATTTGTGTATTTTTTTTACATTTTCCAGTCCATTGTACGGTAAAATGAATACTATCATTTATAACTGCAAATCATTTTGGAAAAACCTAATCCTCTTATGGCTATTTCAATAAAAAATAAAATTATGTGAAGGAATGGAAAAAAATGAAAATTAAAAAATGAAAATTGGCTGAAATGAGAAGAGGTTAAATTACTTATATTTATAGAAAAATTATGAAGGTGCAAAGCATTAATAATGCTCTTAGATATGTTTCAACTCAAAGGGTTGTGAAAAATGAAAAATTGTACCAAAGTATTTGGAGTTGTACTTATTAACTAATCAGCTTTCCCTTTCTCTAATAATACCAATGTCACTATTAGGCTGGAGTAGCACACAATGATAAAAAAATCGGTCCGATTTTTATGGACCAACATCGGACAAATGTTTCATGAACAGTGATCTGTCTGTCACCCGAATTTCCTGCGATGATCCAATTTTATTCGCATGTAAGCATCCGTTTGACATCCGTCTGGCGATATTTTCTCGGAGGCTTGCAAAATGGACAAATAGCAGTTTTTAGGCCTGAAGCTAATTTAAATCATCATCCAGCCCTATATTTATGAGCTCTACAACAGGTGGGAGCATGCTACCGTTGCCATAGAGTCAGTGCTTGGATTTGGTTTGCTCTGCTTTGTGCTAAACACGACAGACAGGCTCACTTTTAGCACCACTGAGCATGTTCTTTTCTATTGGGTTATATCCCGACGTTTTGGTGAGCCATACCCTGTGATTGTCGATCCGAGGAGGCGTAGATGAATGTGGGTCCATCCGCTTTTATCTAAAGGCCATTTCCACCATCTCTATACATCTCTGCGTTGCCATCTGGAGTTCTTTCTATATTTTCAGATGAGCCTTGATACATTTGATCTTTTGCTGGAGATTGTGCACCCTGGGATCCTATTCCAGAACACGAGGATGCGCAAAGCAATTTCTGCAGAGAAGCAACTTCTCCTCACCTTACGGTATGTCTTAAAGCAATATGCTGATGATGTGTGAAGCAGCATATTTCATTTCCAGACCTTGATTCTTATAGATTTTTGTCCTTTAATATTATATATTTACAAGCACATTTCCCAAGATACATTATATGCTTGTGTATTTCTGAACCAAGCGATGGCATGTAATTTAAGGTTAACCATGCATACTTTAGAATTGATACACTGTAACTTTGACTAAAGCTTTATCTGTTGTTTGTTGGGCTGTGTACTCATGGCTTTTTTTCTTTGCTTTTTAGCTTCCTTTCAACTGGCCTCTCATATGCTGGTCTGCATTTAGAATTTTTAATTGGGAAATCCAAAATATCTGGCATTGTCCAGTCTACCTGCTCAGAAATCTGGTCCAGACTCCATCATGTGGTAATGCCGGAGCCCAAAATGGCAGACTGGTTGCGTATCTCCTGTGGATTTGAGACCACGTGCCAGTTTCCACAATGTATTGGAGCCCTGGATGGGAAGCACATCCGTGTGCGTAAGCTGCTGAACTCAGGGTCCCAATTCTATAATTATAAACAATATTTTTCTGTAGTATTGTTGGCCCTGGTCGACACTCACTACAGGTTTATAATTGTAGATATTGGGGCATATGGAATGACTGGAGACTCCAGAGTCTTCAATTCTTCCATTATGGGTCGGCGGCTGCGTAATAATCAGCTGGACCTACCACCACCACGTCAGCTTCCAGACTCAAATCTGGGACCGGTGCCTTATGTTCTTGTAGCAGATGAGGCGTTTCAATTGAGCCGACATGTCATGACTCCGGCCTTAATCTGATTGACATGTTCAACTCCAACAATGGTAAAATCTCAGTTGTGCCCCAATCCCCACCCCTTCAGCAAAGACACCAAAGTAAGAAAATCACTATAGATTGCCCAAACTGCATATTCAATTCCTATTCAATAATAAGTTTTATTACTGGTCAAAGAGAAGAAAAGACTTGAACTTCTTGAGTTAACATAACCTTTTTATAACTTCATTATATATCACTAGATGGTGGCCCGATTCTAATGCATCGGGTATTCTAGAATATGTATGCAGCTTTTATATGAAGTTTTAATAATAATGCAATAATGCACCCCCCAGTCCTGATATGCATGGTCCTCTCAACCCCCAATCCTGATATGCATGGTACCCCTCCCCCCATTCCTGATAAGCATGGTCCTCTCACCCTCCAATCCTGGTATGCATGGTCCTCTCATCACTCTTTCCTGGTAAGCATGGTCCCCTCACCCCCGTTTTCTGGTATGCATGGTCCCCCTCACCCCCCTTTCCTGGTATGCATGGTCCCGTCACCCACCTTTCATGGTATGCACGGTCCCTTCATGCCCCAATCCTGATATGCATGGTCCCCTCACCCCCAATCCTGATATGCATTGTCCTTTCACCCCCCAATCCTGATATGCATGGTACAACTCACCCCCCAATCCTGGAATGCATGGTCCTCTCACCCCCCAATCCTGGTATTCATGGTCTCCCTCACCCCCCTTTCCTGGCATGCATGGTCCCGTCACCCCCCCTTTCCTCGTATGCATGGTCCCCTCACCTCCCTTTCCTGGTAAGCATGGTCACCCTCACCCCCTTATCCTGGTATGCATGGTCACCCTCACCCCCCTATCCAGGTATGTATGGTCACCCTCACCCCCCTTTCCTGGTATGCATGGTCCCCCTCCCTCCCCGCATTGCTGGTATGCATGGTCCCCCTCCCCCCATTGCTAGTATGCATGGTCCCCCTCACCCCCTTTGCTGGTATGTATGGTCCCTCTCACCCCCCTTTCCTGGTATGCATGGTCCCCCCACCCCCCATTGCTGGTATGCATGGTCCCCCTTCCCCCCATTGCTGGTATGCATGGTCCCCCTCCCCCCATTGCTATTATGCATGGTCCCCCTCACCCCCTTTGCTGGTATGTATGGTCACCCTCACCCCCCCTTTCCTGGTATGTATAGTCCCCCTCCCCCCATTGCTGGTATGCATAGTCCCCCTCGCCCATTGCTGGTATGCATGGTCCCCCTCCCTCCATTGCTGGTATGCATGGTCCCCCTCACCCCCCCATTGGTGGTATGCATGGTCACCTTCACCCCCCTTTCCTAGTATGCATGGTCCCCCCCATTGCTGGTATGCATGGTCCTCTTCACCCCCCCATTGCTGGTATGCATGGTCACCCTCACCCCCCTTTCCTGGTATGCATGGTCCCCCTCCCTCCCCCCATTGCTGGTATGCATGGTCCCCCTCACCCCCCTTTGCTGGTATGCATGGTCCCCTCACCCTCCTTTCCTGGTATGCATGGTCCCCCTCACCCCCCTTTCCTGGTATGCGTGGTCTCTGTTAAAAAAAAAATAGTTATATACTCACCTTCCGACAGCCTCCGATCTTATTTCCACACGCCCGGCCTCGCGGTCCCAGTAATGTATTGCGCGAAACACCGCTGATGACATCGCACTCTTGCAGGAGTGATGTAATCTCCGGTCTAAGGCGCAAGGCATTACTGGGACCGCGAGGCCGGGACCGTGGAAAGAAGATTGGAGGCCGTCGGAAGGGGAGAATAACTTTTTTTATTTTAATTCTCCTTTTTACAGATCAAGGCCTGCCGCCCCATTGAGTGCTGCGCCCGACTGCGCCCGTCGCTTGGTCATGGATGCCAGGCCGCGACCAATCAGCGGCAGGTGCAGCTTACTTTTACAAACAGCTGCGCCTGTCACTGATTGGTCGCGGCCTGGCGGCTGCGACCAATAAGCAACCCGAGATTTCGGTTACAGACAGACATAAGGCGTTTATTTATATAGATTGGAAATCTGAAATTTTGAAGCAAACATAGAAATAAGGGATGAATGATTGTCTTCTGACAATATAAACATGAGAGTTATTCATAAAATTATTTAAAAAAAACTTTTCTTGTTTCTTTTCAAATCAATATCTTTATATACAAGAAAATAAATTTTTGAACAATGTTACTTCAATATGTCTTCTAATAAATGTAGTGGATGATTTAGAACATACATATGAATGCTGACAAACACAAATAGGCTATTGTCAAAGCTGCTCATATTTTTACATCCATGAGAACTTTTCTTATACAATCACAAAATATTTCCCTTGATCACATAAAATTAATCAGTATTGACATAGCCTATCTTCATTTGTCAAAATTCATACGAAGATCTGAATATTTGTTAGAACAAAAACTGTTTCAAATATACATTGATCCAGCGGCAGCTTTGTAAATAATTTACAATGTAGAATATCTTATAAGGCTATGTGCACATGGTGCGGATTCTGCTGTGGAATTTTCCGTGCAGATTTTGCTAAATCTGCAGATAAAATGACCTGCGTTTTACCTGCAGTTGAAGGGTATGTGCACATGTAGTGAAATCTGCTGTGTTTCTGCAGCGGTTTTGGCTCTGTGGAAAAGCAGCAGATACTGCTGCGTTGTACAGTACCTTTATTTTCAATGGAAAAAAAAAAAGCTGTGCACATGCTGCGGATTTTTCGGCGCTGTTTTGCTGCGGTTTACAATCCGCAGCATGTCAATTGTTTGGTGCAGAAACGCTGCAGTTTTACACCTCATCCTTTTTGAGGTGTAAAACCGCAGGACTTTTGTCCTGCGGATTTACCTGCGGTTTTCTCTCCAAAATCCGCACACCCAAAAAACTATGTGTGCACATAGCCGAAGTTTTAGTGCAGTGCAGATTTAGTGCAGTTTTTGTGCGGATTTCCGCTGCAGTTTTCACCTGCAGATTTCTATAATGGAGCAGGTGGAAAACTGCAGCAAAACTGCACAAAAGAAGTGACATGCTGCTTCTTTATTCCGCACCAAATCTGCGTGGAAAAATCTGCAGCATGTGCACAGCGATTTTTGTTTTACATAGCCTTAAATGGTACTGTGCATCACGTGCAGTTCTGCAGGGCCAAATCTGCTGCAGAACTGCACAGAATCTGCACCGTGTGCACAGGGCCTTAGGCATGAAAGCTTCACGTAATGTATTAAAAAAGTAGGTTTTTCATGTTTTTGTTCTCAGTTAAAAGACATATTATTTTAAAATATATATTGATAAAAAATTCATTGATGGCTAGTGATCTATATTGCTATTTTATTATGTTGGATTACTTTCTATTACACACCTGTTTTGTTTTCATTTCTGATAAAGAAATTATTCTACCAATAGCTGCTATCCTTTGCTGAGGCCTGGCTTTTCTCAGTGATCTCAAGACCTTTTATTGCTCACTTGAGCACACCCCTGTGTCTGAGAATAGAGAATGTGAGATATTCTGTTGAGACTGCAAGGTGTATGTTTGGAGGGTCCCACCACCCAGTGTCTTCTGTTGCTATCATCTCATAAAGGGCCTGTCACACTAAGTGATATCGCTAGCAATATCGCTATAACGTCACTGGTTTTGTGACATTATAGCGATATTGCTAGCGATATCGCTATGTGTGATACTTACCTCCGACCGCTCCCCCGCTGGTTATCGCTGATCGTGCGAGAACGGCCTGGGCTGTTTCTCATCGTCAGCTTCCTGCTGGGCTTCCTGTGGCGCCGACGAGCGACGCGTGGATGCGGGTGGGAGGACGTCAGGATCGCCTCGTCTGACAGGTAAGTAGCGACCCCCGACCCCTGCTATGTCGCTGGTGAGATCTGCCTGTGTGGCAGCTCACTAGCGACCACTTAGTGATGCACCAGCGATCCTGACCGTGTCATATCGCTGGTCGGGATCGCTGGTGCATCGCTAAGTGTGACAGTACCTTTAGACTCCTGTGATTTAATTGGCACTGGTTAAACCTCTGCTTGCTACCAGCTAACAAACATGTAATTTGCTGTAAGCATCACAAATTGCTGTTAGAGATTGTTCACATTAAACATATCTACTGATAATTTTTCAACTTATGTCTAAGTTCTGCTTCAAACCTGCCAGGTACTGCTTTGTCTGCCCTCCTGGTACAGTAGCTTCTGGTGTATCCTTGGTCTTTGGTTTGTCTGTTGTCCAGCATAGCCTATGTACTGTCTCACCATATGGGCCTAACACATTATTATTATAGCGCCATTTATTCTATGGCGCTTTACATGTGAGGCGGGGTATACATAATACATACAAGTACAGTAATCTTAAACAATACAAGTTACGACTGGTACAGGAGGAGAGAGGACCCTGCCCGCGAGGGCTCACAATCTACAAGGGATGGGTGTGGATACAGTAGGTGAGGGTAGAGCTGGTCGTGCAGCGGTTTGGTGGATCAGTTGTTACAGCAGGTTGTAGGCTTGTCGGAAGAGGTAGGCCTTCAGGTTCTTTTTGAAGGTTTCCATGGTAGGAGAGAGTCTGATAAGTTGTGGTAGAGAGTTCCAGAGTAGGGAGGATGCGCGGGAGAAATCTTGTATGCGATTGTGGGAAGAGGAGATAAGAGGGGAGTACAGAAGGAGATCTTGTGTGGATCGGAGGTTTCGTGCAGGTAAGTACCGGGAGACGAGGTTACAGATGTATGGCACATTAGTGCCTATATGGGCCCGTTGAGTGTTCATACATTTATTTTGCATTGACTTGTATACAAAAATTCTTACCAACAAATATATCATAACTAGATGAATAATGGGGAAAGATTCTGGCACAACCATCCAAGGATAAAATGGATTCTTTATTTAAACGTAGTTAAAACATTAAAAGCTGAGGCCTATATCATAACTACTGCTGTAGTAACATAGCCTTTTATAAAATTGTTGACTTTTTATATAATTAAAAAAAACCTCTAAAGTTTTTTGTAATCAAAGCACCATTTCAAGGTAACAATTTCATGTAGTTTAATTAGGTTAAAGCTTTTGGAATTCAATCTCACACAAGTCTGAGGTATTTAGCAATATAATTCTACTGTAACAGTTCAAAGAAAAGATGTCAACCATTTATATCATTATGATGTATATATAATGTATATGTTATGAGGTGCTGATCAAGGCACACATCTACTATGTTCAAAAGCCCCAAACTTTAAGATAGAGACAGTCTTGATGAAACAAACTTTAAAGGGAATCTGTCAGCAGGTTTTTGCTATCTTATCTATGAACAGTATGATGTAGGCAAAGATACTCTGAATCCAACAATGTATCACTTGTTGGGGAATTGTCCTTTATGGGCAGAACTTTACCATAACACCTTTTACCCAGTCGGGGTAAGCAAATATTCTGATGTTATTTTATTTAATTTGTAAATTGGCCTACCTGACTGAGTTTAATTGGGTAAGTTGATGCAAGCCATTAGCTCATGTTTCAAGTTTTAGTGAAAAGTTTTCCCAATAAACAAAAAGGTCCAGCTCCTTATTTGTTTGAGTAGGTTTAAAATGAATTATTCGAATGGTGCATACAGCATATATTTGATGTTGAGTCATCATACTTATAGCCTTGAACTGAGCCTGCAGTTATACATCTCCTTGAACAATACAAAAGTAGACCTAGAGAGCAAACTGTTATTTGCACAAATGCTTGATGCGTGAAAGAAAACCAATAACTTTCCATCATAAATGCTTTTGAAAGCAACCCCTGAGCCATACGTATCTCAAAACCATGTGCCACAGGCCTAATTATTTCTTGTATGATACATAAACTTGTTTTATTGTGCAAAATTGATGTCTTTTGTTATACATGTATAGTTTACTGCGTTATGCCATTAACAAAACACTCTCTATTTTGTGTAGAAACCATTTATATAAACCCAATTCTCAGTTCCTCTTTATTATTTTCAATATTTAATGGCCTGTAACCAAGTTAAATGAATTGCATACGCTTGCACATGCAGAGAATATGGATTGCTTGAACATTGTACAGTACATATAATAAAAAATAGATATTTTATGCTACAGCACAAAACTTACCAAGGGACTTACATGGATATGACTGAGCATGCATCCATAACCGAACATTTAAAGTGATTTATTGAACAGAACAAGGAGATTGATTTCAATCATAGCACTGAATGATGCCATTCTACCATATCACTATTAATCTACTTTCCCCGCACAATTAGAGGCAACACTGAACTTCCATGTCAGAAAAGACACATATTATTGAGTCGTATATGATTCTTTCAGGGCAGCACAGGGAAAGTAAATGATATCAAGACTCTGGCAATAAATCACAACTGAGTCATACTAGACCGATAATTAATGTCTATCATTTTTCTTCCACTTCAAGCCTAGATTTGCTAAAGTGCGCTAATTCCCATTCCCCCTTAGTGTCCCTAGGCATAGGTTGTCAATTTAGTACTGATTGGTGTCCAAGGATACTTAGTCATAGACAGTGTACTTCACTCCCTGAATATGGACATGAGCTAAGATTTATTTTCATAAAAAAATAAATATTTTGTGCCACATACAGTATATATACACTGCTCTAAAAAATAAAGGGAACACTTAAACAACAGAATATAACTCCAAGTGAATCAAACTTCTGTGAGATCAAACTGTCCACTTAGGAAGCAACACTGATTGACAATCAATTTCACATGCCGTTGTGCAAATGGAATAGACAACAGATGGAAATTATTGGCAATTATCAAGACACACTCAATAAAGGAGTGGTTCTGCAGATGGGGACCACAGACCACATCTCAGTACCAATCTTTTCTGACTGATGTTTTGGTCACTTTTGAATGTTCGTTGTGCTTTCACACTTGTGGTAGCATGAGACAGACTCTACAACCCACACAAGTGCAGGTCATCCGGGATGGCACATCAATGCGAGCTGTGGCAAGAAGGTTTTGCTGTGTCTGTCAGTGTAGTGTCCAGAGGCTGGAGGCAGTACCAGGAGACAGGCCAGTACACCAGGAGACATGGAGGGGGCTGTAGGAGGGCAACAACCCAGCAGCATGACCGCTACCTCCGCCTTTGTGCAAGGAGGAACTGGAGTAGCACTGCCAGAGCCCTGCAAAATGACCTCCAGCAGGCCACAAATGTGCATATGCCTGCACAAACAGTTAGAAACTGACTCCATGAGGATAGTCTGAGGGCCCGACATCCACAGATGGGGGTTGTGCTCACAGCCCAACACCGTGCAGGATGCTTGGCATTTGCCACAGAAAACCAGGATTGGCAAATTCGCCACTGGCGCTTGTGCTCTTCACAGTTGAAAGCAGGTTCACACTGACCACATGTGACAGATGTGACAGAGTCTGGAGATGCCATGGAGAGTGATCTGCTGCCTGCAACATCATTCAGCATGACCGCTTTAGCTTTGGGTCAGTAATGGTGTGGGGTGGCATTTCTTTGGAGGGCCGCACAGCCCTCCATGTGCTCACCAGAGGTAGCCTGACTACCATTAGGTACCAAGATGAGATCCTCAGACCCCTTGTGAGACTATATGCTGGTTGGCCCTGGGTTCCTCCTAATGCAGGACAATGCCAGACCTCATGTGGCGGAGTGTGTCAGCAGTTCCTCAAGATGAAGGCATTGAAGCTATGGACTGGCCCATCCATTCCCCAGACTTGAATCCGATTGAGCACATCTGGGACATCATGTCTCACTCCATCCACCAACGTCACGTTGCACCACAGACTGTCCAGGAGTTGACGGATGCTTTAGTCCAGGTCTGTGGAGATCCCTCAGGAGACCATCCACCGCCTCATCAGGAGCATGCCCAGGCATTGTACAGTAGGGAGGTCATAAAGGCACGTGGAGGCCACACAATACTGAGCATATTTTCCTTGTCATGAGACATTTCCACTGAAATTGGATCAGCCTGTAATATGATTTTCCACCTTGATTTTGAGTATCATTCCAAATCCAGACTTCAATGGAATATTCATTTTGATTTACATTGATAATTGTTATGTTTTATTGTTCTGAACACATTCCACTATGCAATGAATAAAAAATTTCCAAAGGAAATATTTCATTCAGAGATATCTAGGATGTGGTACTTTAGTGTTCCCTTTATTTTTTTAGCAGTGTATATATATATACACTCACTGGCCACTTTATTAGGTACACCTGTCCAACTGTGTGTTAAGACTTAATTTCTAATCAGCCAATCACATGGCGGCAACTCAGTGCATTTAGGCATGTAGACATGGTCAAGACAATCTCCTGCAGTTCAAACCGAGCATCAGTATGGGGAAGAAAGGTGATTTGAGTGCCTTTGAACGTGGCATGATTGTTGGTGCCAGAAGGGCTGGTCTGAGTATTTCAGAAACTGCTGATCTACTGGGATTTTCACGCACAACCATCTCTAGGGTTTACAGAGAATGGTCCGAAAAAGAAAAAAAATCCAGTGAGCGGCAGTTCTGTGGCCGGAAATGCCTTGTTGATGCCAGAGGTCAGAGGAGAATGGGCAGACTGGTTCGAGCTGATAGAAAGGCAACAGTGACTCAAATTGCCACCCGTTACAACCAAGGTAGGCAGAAGAGCATCTCTGAACGCACAGTTCGTCGAACTTTGAGGCAGATGGGCTACAGCAGCAGAAGACCACACTGGGTACCACTCCTCTCAGCTAAGAACAGGAAACTGAGGCTACAATTTGCACAAGCTCATCGAAATTGGACAGTAGAAGATTGGAAAAACGTTGCCTGGTCTGATGAGTCTCGATTTCTGCTGCGACATTCGGATGGTAGGGTCAGAATTTGGCGTAAACAACATGAAAGCATGGATCCATCCATCCTTGTATCAACGGTTCAGGCTGGTGGTGGTGGTGTCATGGTGTGGGGAATTTTTTCTTGGCACTCTTTGGGCCCCTTGGTACCAATTGAGCATCGTTGCAACACCACAGCCTACCTGAGTATTGTTGCTGACCATGTCCATCCCTTTATGACCACAATGTACCCAACATCTGATGGCTACTTTCAGCAGGATAATGCGCCATGTCATAAAGCTCGAATCATCTCAGATTGGTTTCTTGAACATGACAATGAGTTCACTGTACTCAAATGGCCTCCTCAGTCACCAGATCTCAATCCAATAGAGCATCTTTGGGATGTGGTGGAACGGGAGATTCGCATCAGGGATGTGCAGCCGACAAATCTGCGCCAACTGTGTGATGCCATCATGTCAATATGGTCCAAAATCTCTGAGGAATGCTTCCAGCACCTTCTTGAATCTCTGCCACGAAGAATTGAGGCAGTTCTGAAGGCAAAAGGGGGTCCAACCCGTTACTAGCATGGTGTACCTAATAAAGTGGCCAGTGAGTGTATATATATATATATATATATATATATATGTTTATATATAAAATTCCCTCAAGGGTGCACATTTGCAATACATATATATATATATATATATATATATATATATATATATTTATATATATATACACTGTGTTCCAAATTATTATGCAAATGATATTTTTCTATGATTTTCCTAAATAGTCAGTACAAATGACAGTCAGTCTAATAAAAGTCATCACCCGTTAGAGTATACATCGAATTTTATTGAAGAAACCTCCAAATGATAACAGTATAATCTCCAAAATGAATAAAAACTCAAATTGCACTGTTCCAAATTATTACGCACAGTAGAATTTCTAAACATTTGATCTGTTTTAAAGAACTGAAAATGCTCATTTGTGGAATTTGCAGCATTAGGAGGTCACATTCACTGAACGAAAAAGCTATTTAACTCCAAAACATCCTAACAGGCCAAGTTACATGCTATCATAGGAACCCTTCTGTGACATCACCTTCACAATTCTTGCATCCATTGAACTTGGGAGTTTTTGGAGAGTTTCTGCTTGGATTTCTTTGCATGAAGTCGGAATAGCCTCCCAGAGTTGCTGTTTTGATGTGAACTGCCTCCCTCATAGATCTTTTACTTGATGATACTCCAAAGGTTCTCTACAGGGTTGAGGTCAGGGGAAGATGGTGGCCACACCATGAGTTTATCTCCTTTTATGCCCATAGCATTCAATGACTCAGAGGTATTCTTTGCAGCATGAGATGGTGCATTGTCATGCATGAAGAGGATTTTGCTCCTGAAGGCACATTTCTGCTTTTTATACCATGGAAGACAGCTGTCAGTCAGAAACTCTATATACAGTACTTTGCAGAGGTCATTTTCACACCTTCAGGAACCTTAAAGGGCCCCATCAGCTGTTTCCCCATGATTCCGGCCCAAAACATGACTCCTCCTCCTCCTTGCTGAAGTCGCAGCCTTGTTGGGACATAGTGGTCATCCACCAACCATCCATCTGGACCATCCAGGGTTGCTCGACACTCATCAGTAAACAAGACTGTATGAAAAATAGTCTTCATGTATGTCTGGACCCACTGCTACAATTTCTGCTTGTGAACACTTTTTAGGGGTGGCCGAATAGTAGGTTTATGCACCACAGCAAGCCTTTGAAGGATCCTACACCATGAGGTTCAAGGGACTCCAGAGGCACCAGCAGCTTTATATATCTGTTTGCTGGTTTGTAATGGCTTTTTAGCAGCTGCTCTCTTAATCCTATGAACTTGCCTGGCAGAAACCTTCCTCATTCTGCCTTTATCAGCACAAACATGTCTGTGCTCAGAATCAACCACAAATCTCTTAACAGTACGATGGTCACGTTTAAATTTTTGGGAAATATCTAATGTTTTCATCTCTTGACCAAGGCATTGCACTATTTGATGCTTTTCAGCAGCAGAGAGGTCCTTTTTCTTTCCTAAATTCCTTGAAACCTGTTCCCTGCTTAATAATGTGGAACATCATTCTTAAGTAGTTTTACTTTAATTGGGCTCACCTGGTAAACTAATTATCACAGGAATTTGAGATTGATTTCAGTGATCCAAAGAGCCCTGATACACAATACCATCTATGAGTTTATTTGAAAAACAAAAAATTACATCTTTATGACACTTAAATCCAATTTGCATAATAATTTGGAACGCAGTGTATATATATATATATAACAGACCAAAAAAGCAAGCAGTCAAAAATTCCCATAAAACAAAATTTTATTAGGTAATGCCTTATAAAAACATGGACAATAAGGTGCATGGGATACAGGGGAATACAGAGCGTGCGCACATGGCATACAGCATACCAGATAGCCACACACACAGCCCCACAACAGGCAGTCCTGTAGAATATGTATCATAGATCATTAAAATGCATTAAAATGTATAACCCTCCATATAGTCATAGGGCAGGTATATCAAAACCATAATAGAAGAATTTTTCAGTGGCATGGAACATGAAGGTAATTATGGAGTAAGTACTCATAGCAGAACTAACAACTAAGGAGTCTTCAGCATGGCATAATGCCTGGGAGATATATCAGAATCAACAGAGGAAAAACTCTTCAATGGCATATACCATAAGGATAATCACAGAGCAAGTGCTCCTATCAAAACTGCAGCTAAAGAGTCGTCAGCATGGCGTATTACCTGGGAGCAGAAAGATCCAGCACACCCCGGCGCGCATTTCGGAGTGCTATGCTCCTTCCACAGGGAGCGTGGATGGAAGGCGGATTATACATATAATTTATATCGCGCCCACCGGAAGTCTCGCGGGACCACTCTTTTCATCCGTCTAAGAGACGTCTGATAAATCAACCTGATGCCAATCGGAGAGATAATAAGGTGATAAATTTAAGTGATCATATTCTCACAGAGGTGGATCTTTCTTTATAGGGTAGGGGTCTATCTTTTTCACCTACATCCAATTTCGACACCTTTACTGTGGTGAAGGATTTAAATCTATTTGCCAGATCATTGCTGTTCAAAAGACATTTTCATAATAAAGATCTCCATCATCTTTTTCCTGCAGAGGAGGAACAAGAGGCAGTGAGAATCCTAGGAGAACTGGCGATTGAACATGATGGTGAGGGAGGTAAGATTCCCCCATCTATTCGCCCATGATCGTTAAAGTTCCCTCCATTTACATCCTGTCCCAGTGTTGATATGTTTGAGCGAGTGGTGACGGAGGAATTTAGAAAAATTCCTAGATTTGGCAGAAATGATAATTTGACCAAAAATGAGAGGGTTAGGTTACGGTACCTTCAAAATCTACCAGACGTAGTGCTGAAGCCAGCTGACAAAGGTGGCAATGTAGTTATCTGGCCTACACTGATGTATGAGAGGGAGGCATTCCGGCAACTTAACAACTCAGCATGCTATAGGAAGCTTACGTATAATCCCCTCTCAGAATTTAGTGATAAATTAGATCAAATTCTAAATAAGGCCATGATCAATGGCATTGTCACCAAACAGCTGGTTTCGGCACTCACGGTGAGGGAACCAACTATATCCACATTATACCTTCTGCCTAAAATCCATAAGGATATCACGTCACCACCCGGCAGACCTATCATTTCTGGGCGGGGGAACTTTCTCGAAAATGTCAACAAGTGGATTGACCATTATTTACAACCGCTAGTTTCCAGTCTCCCTTCCTTCCTCAAGGACACAGGGGCTCTATTGTGGAAGGTCGATGGACTGTGCATGGAGAGGGATACTCTATTAGCTTCTGTTGATTTTAAGTCCCTATACACCAGTATTAAACATCAAACGGCATGAGGGCCGTCCAATTTTTCTTGATACATCTACTATTCCTGTGGGACTTAGGGACCTCATCCTGGAGCTTTTGGAGTTCACTCTCACACACAACTTTTTTGTGTTTAAGGGGTCCTTTTACCTACAGCTTCAGGGGACTGCCATGGGGGCGGCCTTTGCACCATCCTATGCCAACATCTTCCTGGGACTGTGGGTGAGGGACCTCTTCCTGTCCGACAAACAGGGGTCGATTGAGCGTGTCCAGTTATGGGCACGCTACATCGACGATATCTTCTTTGTCTGACAGGGCACCTCCACCGACCTCCTGCAATTCATTTTAGTCTTGAACAGTAATGATCTGAACATTCGGCTCACCCTGATATGGGATCCAGTGAAGATTGACTTCCTGGATGTCTCTATTAGAAAGGATACTAGTGGGATTATTCAGATGGATATTTTCCTTAAGGAGACAGCTACCAACACTCTACTTCATGATTCCTCCTGTCACCCGCAGCATCTTATTAAGGCCATCCCTGTGGGTCAGTTTTTATGGCTACACCGTACTTGCTCTACTGATGCAGATTTTGAGGTCAGGGCAAAAGAACTACAAACACGGTTTCTGGCACGCGGATATAGCAGGCGATCCATCAAAAAAGCGTACCAACGTGCCAAATACTCAGTCCGTAATGACCTGCTATATAGGAATCCTAGAGTTAATGAACCCAAAAAGGATGGTGCAATTAGATTTATTACGTCATTTCATCCCCAACATGAGATGATGCGGGCTGCATTGGTGAAGGCTTGGCCAATTCTAAAAGTGGATCCGATATTAGTGAAATTTCTACCAGACAACCCTTCCATCACATTCAGGCGGACCAGAAATCTATGTGACCAGCTAGTATCTAGCCACTATGGTGGTTGTTCGGTGCCAACTTTCCTGGACAGTATTCCTGTCAGACCTGGGTGTAATCCATGCGGCAGATGTGTTGCTTGTCCCAATATTGAGCAGTGCACCTCATTTGCGAACTCTGATGGTACTAAATTATTTGAAATCAAACAAACAATGTATATCGTGTACCACTCGGTACGTTATATATCATGCCACGTGCCCTTGTGGATTGATGTACGTTGGCATGACCACGAGACAATTAAAAGTTCGCACGAGGGAGCACGTATTGGGGATACAGGCGGCATCTGCCTGCACGGACACTTCTTTTCTTAAGACCCTGCCTAGGCATTTTAAAGAATTTCATCAATGCAATTCTGCACTGCTCAGAATCCGAGGCATTGACGCCCTGAATATAAACATAAGGGGTGGCAAGCTTTCCAGCCATCTGGCCCAGCTTGAAACTAGATGGCTCAGGACATTAGGTACAATTCACCCAAGTGGGTTGAACGAGAATATATCATATGCTCCGTTTTTGTAATCCCTGCTTATTGAGCATTATCATGACAACCATGGCTTTTTGTTTTGTTTTTGTTTTATCTTTATTTCTTTTTAATCATTTTATTTATGTTTTTCAGTATTGTGAGTATATTCTGATATCCGATGGACATTACATTTTTTTTGGATTTATTGAAGATTTTGGCCTTGCGAAGAAGAGCAGATGGGCGCTAGCCAGAATGGATTTTCATCATTGTTATACGGCTGTACATCTATCCACATTATATTAGGACATTCTATGTTCTTCATGAATATGCCATGTATATAATTAGTAATATCTGTTGATTGCCCTATGTACATATACTGTTTTTAATTATTTGCATGCCATTTTATTAAATATGCATATTTACATGTAGACATGCAATGGTGTGTGTGAATGTATATATGTAAAGTGGCGTTTAATGGTGTCCTTGATGAATCCATCTATATGGCCAGCTTAACCATTCATACGTCATAATAGCCCGGTTTTATACCTCTTGTGTATATATATATTTGCATTTCCCTTACTGGCTGTTTCCCAGCAGCGGGATCTCGATGCCTAACATTACCACCCTCCTAGAGCCCCCTGTCTTGGCCTTGCTAAGCTCAAATGCTGCAATGAGCTGAGGAGCCCGAAAATGCTCAATAGGTTCCCAGGTCCTGTCCTCTGGGCCATGACCCTTCCAGTCTACCAGATAGAACTTTTTGCCACGTATCACCTTGCACCCCACAATAGCGTTCACCTCATAATCGTCTGCAGACAAATCTGATGTTCCGGCAGATAACTCAGAAAACCGGGACATGTGAACGGTGTTTAGGAAGGACACATGAAAGGTGTCGGTGATATGTAGGCGTGGAGGAAGAGCCAGATGATAGACCACAGGGTTTACCTGCTCCAGGACCTTGAATGGTCCTATGAAGTGAGAAGCAAACTTAGTGGACTCAACTCGAGGCTTGATGTTATTGGTGGAGAGTAACACTAAATCGCCAGGGGTAAAGGTTCAAGAGGGCGCCCATGCGCATCAGTGGAGACACTCATTCTCTCCTTGGAGGCCCGGATGGCATCCTGTGTGCAATCCCAAATGTCACAAGCCTCCATCGCCCAGTCTGCCACCCTAAAGTCGGTGGATGACATGGACATGGGCAGGGAAATGCGGATGCTGGCCATAATTAAGGAGGAATGGAGTCTGCCCAATTGAGTCAGCTACGGCGCTGTGCAGTGCAAACTCCACCCACGGTATCAAGGATGCCCAGTCATCGTGTCTGGCAGAGACAAAATGTCGTAGGTATGTGACCAGGGTCTGGTTGCCCTTCTCTACCAACCCGTTTTTCTCAGGATGGTAAGCTGCAGAGAGATTTAGCTCTATGCTGAGCAGATGACAAAGCTCTCTGCAGAACAGAGACGTGAACTGGGGGCCCTGGTCACTGACTATTTTGTCAGGCATTCCGTGTAGGCGAAAGACATGTTTGATGAATAACGTCGCCAAAGTCCATGCAGAAGGTACCCGCGGGAGAGTCACCAAATGCACCATTTTTCATAAGTGGTCGTGACTAGAGATTAGCGACTTTGCCTTTTTTAGAGTCGAGTCGGGTTTCATGAAACCCGACTTTCTCAAAATTCGGGTCGAACGAAATCAGCCGACTATAGGGAAAAGTCGGAGGCTAACTGAAACTCGAAACCCAATGCAAGTCAAAGGGGAAGCAAAGTCGGCAGGGAGTGGAGGACAGTAAACACACGTACAGTGCCCATTTCAATGCCAAAAACATCAATTCTTATTACTGAAGCTTGTCAACCTTAATTTACTTCATAATAAAAGTTACGCATTGAAAACTGAGGGTTATTTGGTTAAAGTTGTGGGGGGTAGGGCTGGCTTCAGGTTTTCGTGTGCCCTGGGCCAAAGAGTGTCAGTGCGCCCCTTTAACACATACCACAACTCATCATGCTCCGATACGCCACAGAAATATAGGTATAGTACAATGACATACTTCACTGATTACATGACATGACTGATCTATTTTAAATTGTACAATAGCTCAAAAAAAGGACAGTATATTACTCCATACAGTATTATGGCCACCACATTGTGCGCCATACAGAATAATGAGCCCCATATATTTTTCCATACAGAATAAATGGCCACATATAATGTGCCATACAGTTTATGATGAGCTCCACATAATGCTAAAGTATATGATGGTCCCCATGGATGATGCTCCAGTGTGTTATGGGCCCAAATAATGCTCCACATATAATGGGCTCCATTTCTAATTCTCCAGTGTATAATGGGCCCCATAAATGCTGCTCCAGTGTCTGATGTCCCCAGTCTGGAATGCTCCAGTATATGATGGGCCTCATGGATGATGCTCCAGTGTATGATGGGACCTAATAATGCTCAATATATAATGGGCTCCATTTGTAATGCTCCAGTGTATAAAGGGCCCCATAGATGCTGCTCCAGTGTCTGATCTGCCCCATTTGGAATGCTCCAGTATATGATGGGCCTCATGGATGATGCTCCAGTGTATGATGGGCCCTAATAATGCTCTAAATATATTGGGCTCCATTTCTAATGCTCCAGTGTCTAATGGGCCGCGTAAATGCTGCTCCAGTGTCTGATGTCCCCCATTTGGAATGCTCCAGTATATGATGGGCTTCATGGATGATGCTCCAGCGTCTTATGGGCCCTAATAATGCTCCATATATAATGGGCCCCATTTCTAATGCTCCAGTGAATCATGTGCCCCATAGATGCTGCTCCCGTGTCTGATCTGCCACATTTAGAATGCTCCAGTATATGATAGGCCTCTTGGATGATGCTCCAGTGTATGATGGGCCTAATGGATGATGCTCCAGTGTCTTATGGGCCCTAATAATTCTCCATATAAAATGGGTCCCATTTCTAATACTCCAGTGTATCATGTGCCCCATAGATGCTGCTCCAGTGTCTGATCTGCCACATTTAGAATGCTCCAGTATATGATAGGCCTCATGGATGATGCTCCAGTGTCAGATGTCCCCCATTTTTAATGCTCCAGTATATGATGGGCCCCATTTTTAATTAACCAAGGCATGGTATGTAAAAAGATCTCCATGGAGTAATCTGAAGTGTGTGCTGCCACATCCTTCACTTTTGGTGTGGATAAAGGACACAAGGAAAGTGGTTGCTCCTGACCAGAAGCCTGCACTTACGACTCAGTGCTTGAATATTTTTGAACTTCAGAAAAGGAGGCGATAGAGCTGGAGGCTGTTTCAGCAATGTAAGCCAAAAACAGTTCCTGATGCTCTGGCTTTAAAAGCAGTCTACCTACTCACAGAAAACGGAGCCTTACAGAGCTACACCATGACGCAGGCTCAGCACCTCCTGCTTTAGCTGCTATTGTGTTTTTGGCACTACCAGCAGATGCACCACCACAACCATCAGTACCAGGTGGCCCCCCATGCCCACGTCCGCGTCCTCTTCCACCATACTTCCTCATGTTTTAGAAAATTGACCCAAAATACCAGCAGATATATGGTACTGTATCAGAAGCGTACAGCTCTATACAGTCTAGGGATAACAGTAAATCTCCGTATATATTTCATGAGTCATGCACAGACGCTCACAGGCTCTTTATGGATTACCCAATAAAATAAAAAGGTGAGAAAGTGTACAGTATCACCAGATACAAGGTATATATAGTATAGTGTAAACATTCTGAATCTCCGTATACATTTCAGGAGGCAGACACAAACGCTCTCAGGCCCAGTATGGATTACACAAGAATATGAAAAGCTGTAAATGGGCAATGTAGCACAAGCGTACAGCTGTATAGAGTGTTGGCCAAATTTGAAATCTTGCTATATATTTCTGGAGTCACACTCAGATGCTCACTCAGTCTGGGTTTGACCATAGTAAAAAATGTTGTTAAAGAGGTACTGGATAACAAGATAGCAAGTATATATATTATAGCGTACAATGGAAATCTCCGTATACATAGTCCTCATAGTCAGTCTCAGACGCTCACTCAGTATGGATTTGACCGTAATACTAAATGTCGAACAAAGGTACTGTATAACATGATGCAAGCTGTATTGAGTATAGGGTAAAAATTGGTATCTCCGATTCACCGTATATACAGTTAGGTCCATATATATTTGGACAGAGACAACATTTTTCTAATTTTGGTTCAAGACATTACCACAATGAATTTTAAACAAAACAATTCAGATGCAGTTGAAGTTCAGATGTTCAGCTTTCATTTGAGGGTATCCACATTAAAATTGGATGAAGGGTTTAGGAGTTTCAGCTCCTTAACATGTGCCACCCTGTTTTTAAAGGGACAAAAAGTAAATGGACAGGTTAAATAATTGTAAATAAAATGTTCATTTCTAGTACTTGGTTGAAAACCCTTTGTTGGCAATGACTGCCTGAAGTCTTGAACTCATGGACATCACCAGATGCTGTGTTTCCTCCTTTTTGATGCTCTGCCAGGCCTTCACTGCGGTGGTTTTCAGTTGCTGTTTGCTTGTGGGCCTTTCTGTCTGAAGTTTAGTCTTTAACAAGTGAAATGCATGCTCAATTGGGTTGAGATCAGGTGACTGACTTGGCCATTCAAGAATATTCCACTACTTTGCTTTAATAAACTTCTGGGTTACTTTGGCTTTATGTTTTGGGTCATTGTCCATCTGTAGTATGAAACGACGACCAATTAGTTTGGTTGCATTTGGCTGGATCTGAGCACACAGTATGGCTCTGAATACCTCATAATTCATTCGGCTGCTTCTGTCCTGTGTCACATCATCAATAAATATTAGTGACCCAGTGCCACTGGCAGCCATACATGCCCAAGCCATCACACTGCCTTCGCCGTGTTTTATAGATGATGTGTTATGCTTTGGATCATGAGCTGTACCACACATTCGCCATACTTTTCTCTTTCCATCATTCTGGTAGAGGTTGCTCTTGGTTTCATCTATCCAAAGAATGTTCTTCCAGAACTGTGCTGGCTTTTTTAGATGTTTTGTAGCAAAGTCCAGTCTAGCCTTTTGATTCTTGATGCTTATGAGTGGCTTGCACCATGCAGTGAACCCTCTGTATTTACTTTCATGCAGTCTTCTCTTTATGGTAGATTTGGATATTGATACGCCTACCTCCTGGAGAGTGTTGTTCACTTGGTTGGCTGTTGTGAAGGAGTTTCTCTTCACCATGGAGATTATTCTGCGATCATCCACCACTGTTGTCTTCCGTGGGCGCCCAGGTCTTTTTGCATTGATGAGTTTACCAGTGCTTTCTTTCTTTCTCAGGATGTACCAAACTGTAGATTTTGCCACTCCTAATGTTGTAGCAATTTCTCGGATGGGATTTTTCAGCTTAAGGATGGCTTGTTTCACCTGCATGGAGAGCTCCTTTGAACGCATGTTTCCTTCACAGCAAAAACCTTCCAAATGCAAGCACCACACCTCGAATCAACTCCAGGCCTTTTATCTGCTTAATTAAGAATGACATAATGAAGGGATTGCCCAAAGCTGTCCATGAAATAGCCTTGGAGTCAATTGTCCAATTACTTTTGGTCCCTTTAAAAACAGGGTGGCACATGTTAAGGAGCTGAAACTCCTAAACCCTTCATGCAATTTTAATGTGGATACCCTCAAATGAAAGCTGAAAGTCTGACCTTCATCTGCATCTGAATTGTTTTGTTTAAAATTCATTGTGGTAATGTCTAGAACCAAAATTAGAAAAATGTTGTCACTGTCCAAATATATATGGATGTAACTGTATAGAAGGTATAAACCGTGCACACTCACTCACTATGGATGATACCGTAATACAAAATTTTGAACAAAGGTACTTTATCAGCGCATACCAGGTATATCCAGTCTAGGAGTAATTGTAAATTTCCGTCTATACTTCCGGAGTCAGACACAGACACTCACAGGCTCAGTATGTATTACACCAGAATTTAACTAGTAGAAAATGGGAAAGGTAGTCAAAGCGTAAAACAGTAAACACTGTTGTGGTACTTTTAAATCTTCGTATATATTTCAATCTCAGTAAGCCAGTCCAGACTCTCCGCTATTGGAAACTACATGGATACAAGTACAGATGAAAAGTCGAGTGTTAGCAGAAATTTGGGAATTACTCATCGCGGGAAAACCTCCCGGTAGTTGTTGCAGAGGCGATGCAAACCCTCAATTACTGTGTCTGTGGAGACAGTGAAAACGGTTCTTTGTGAAGAAAGGATTGCTTTATTGCAGTAGCATGGATCACATCACCCTTACTCATCTCCATCAAATTGTGATCACAGGGAGAGATGTAGACATGGTCCTCACTGCCTATTATGATGTGTCTGGTCATTTTGTAGTGCAAATGACAGAAGCCACAGGCCGTAGGCGATTATATTGGATTGGCATGAGAGGAGACATTGAAAAATGGTGGCAGGAATGTCACATGTCTGTGACTATCACAACTGTGAAAGTTGATCATAAAGCACCACTGCATCCGCTTCTAAGTTGACATCCATTACAAATGGTAGCCATTGATCATCTGAAGGTAGAGGCCAGCAGGACAGGGCATAGCTACATCTTAACCATCATCGATCAATACACAAAATTTCTAGTGGCCGTCCCTGTAAAAGATTTAACTGGACAGACTACACAGCGGTGGAGTGGGGAGTATTGCAACTTGCAAGTGCTGTGGCCATGACCAAGCAGGGGGCAAACTCGAGGTCGACGGTACTGGCACAGGGCTCCTCATAGTACGCTGGTGTGTCTGACGGTGAGTGGGCCCCCCCACCATCAGAGACACTTTATTGTACTATGAGGGGCCCTGTGCCAGTGCCGCCGGCCATCTGAGGACTCATCCACCTGTTCAGAGCAACAGCACTTGCCCGGGTGCGCCAGGTGTTGACCCCAGCCCCAGCCCACTTAGGGAGGTTTAAAAAATGGCATATGTTGATGTGTTGGGTGGACATTCAGCTGCTGCAAAGGGCGGAATTGGGCAAGTCCGAGGAAGAGGAGAACAAAAGCGAGGCAGTTTTCTGGCAACCTATGTGTCATCAGGGGAAGGTGGAACAAAATCCTTTGAAACCCATGCATGGTTCATTTTAATGAATGTTAGATCATCAACATTTGGGTAGACAGACGGGTCCTTTTCCTGTCAGGATTGATCCAGCAGCACTGAAGACTCTTTCAGATAACACACTAGCAGCAGGCAAGTGAACTCCTGTAAGGCATATTGTGCCAATTCAGGCCAGGCATCAAGTTTAGAGGCCCAATAGTCAAAGGGGAATGACCTGTGAGGGACAACATCAATATGGAGAAGTAGTTTGTAACCATAGTTGACAACTGCTGTCTCCTGTCACTTTTAATTGATGCAGTAATAGCAGTCATGTGAGCTGTACTTGAGAAATCATTCCACAACATGGTCATTAAGCACCAGTCTCCAAAGCCACTTCAGCTGTCTGCACCACAAACACCTCTTCCATTGTGCTGTGTGCTGGGAAAGCCAGAGTTGCTTGTTTGCTAGCCAATACTATCTCTAGGTTCTCCTGTGGCATGATGTGTGTAATTTGCCTTTGTAGCGTGGATCGAGGATGCTGGCCAGCCAGTAGTCATTATCCCTCATCATTTTGGCAATGCGGGGATCCCTTTTTAGGATCCGCAAGGCATAATCGCACATGTGGCCAATGTTCCAGGTGTCAATGCTGCACTGCCAGTGGTGGATGGAGGAGCACTTTCTGGCAAATCCACATCCCTACTGTCACGCACAAACACTGTATCCGACCTTGGAATGCCAACATTTTCTCTTGCCCCTGAAAAGCATCCTCGTGCCCAAAATAATCATCCCCCTCATCCTTCTCCTCCAACACCTCGTCCAGGACAGTTCCCTGACCAGACAATGGCTGACTGTCATCAAGGCTTCCCTTCTCCTCCGCTGCAGATGCCTGATTCTTAATGTATGTCAAACTTTGTATGAGCAGACGCATAAGTGAGATGCTCATTCTTATGATGGCGTCGTCTGCGCTTACCAGCCATGTGCATTCCTCAAAATACTGAAGGACTTTACAGAGGTCTTTCAGCTTTGACCACTGCACACCCGACAATTCTATGTCTTCCCTCAAACTGCCTGCCCGTGTATCCTCCCACAAATGCATTACAGCCTGCCTCTGTTCGTACAGCCTCTCAACCATGTGCAGGGTGGAGTTCCACCTTGTTGCAATGTCTATGATTAAGCGGTGCTTGGGGAGGTGGAGAAATCGCTGCAGCTTCTGCATACGAGTGTAGTGGACGTTTGAGCGACAGATGTGCGAGCACAGTCTTCTCACCTTATGGTGCAGGGATGTTAACTCTGGATAATTATTAAGGAAGCACTGCACCACCAGGTTCAAAGTGTGAGCCAGGCAACGTATGTGTGTGAGTTTTGCACGGGCTATGGCTGCCACAAAATTACAGCCGCTATCACCGACTACCTTGCCTATCTCAAGATGTAGACTGCCCAGCCATGACTCAGTTTGACGCTGCAAGTAGTTGGCCAGTACCGCCGCGGTGTGTCTGTTGTTGCCCAAAGACATCATCTTTAACACAGCCTGCTGATGCTTACCACTAGCTGTTCGATAGTGAGACACCTCGTGTGCAACACTGCCAGCAGCGGATGGAGTGCTTGTGCGACTGTTCTTTGTGGACGAGCTTTCGCTGATAGAGGAGGAGGAGGAGGATCGAAAGCCTACAGCTTGGGGAGGAATTGCTGCAGCTTCTGCACACGGCTGGAGTGTATGGCCGAGCGACAGATGTGCCAGCACAGTCTTCGCACATTATGAAGAAGGGATGTTAACTCCGGATAATTATTAAGGAAGCACTGCACCACCAGGTTCAAAGTGTGAGCCAGGCAAGGCATGTGTGTGTTTTGCAAGGGCTATGGCTGCCACAAAATTATGGCCATTATCACTGACTACCTTGCCTGGCTCAAGATGTAGACTGCACAGCCATGACTCAGTTTGTCACTACAAGTAGTCGGCCAGTACCTCCGCGTTGTGTCTGTTGTCGCCCAAAGACATCATCTTTAACAAAGCCTGCTGATGCTTACCACTAGCTGTTCGATAGTGGGACACCTCGTGTTCAACACTGCCAGCTGCGGATGGAGTGCTCGTGTGACTGTGCTCTGTGGATGAGCTTTTGCTTATCGAGAAGGACGGGGGTCGAAAGCCTACAGCCAACTGTTTCCTATACCATGGGCTAGGCAGCACTGTTCCACCGCCGCTGTCCCCTGTGGAGCCTGCATCCACCACATTAACCCAGTGCGCAGTGATGGTCACGTAACGGCCCTGGCTATGCCTACTGGAGCATGCATCTGTTGTGAGTTGCACCTTTCCATTCACTGATTGCTTGAGTGCATTGACAATGCGGTCTTTCACATGCAGGTAGAGGGCTGAGATGGCTTTTCAAGAAAAGAAGTGCCGACTGGGTAGGTCATAGCGTGGGACAGCGTAGACCATGAGGTCGCGGAAAGCTACGCTTTCAACCAAACGGTAGGGCATCATCTCTAACGAGATTGTTTGAACGCCTACATTGCCAAACTAAAGTGTACGCGGATGAGAGGATGAGTACTTTCTTGTCCTACTCAGAGTGTCTGGTAGGGTGAGCTGGACTGGAGAGCTGCATATGGGGGAAGTAGCGGTGGACCGGACGGAGTGAGAGGGGGTTAGTGATGGGATTGTTGGTGATGGCCTAGATTCAGTGTTGTGTTGCAAAACCATTGTGATTCCCTGAGTGCTTTGGCCTTGCGACGACACCTCCACATTTAGTGCTGGTGGTGTGCTTAACGGTGGCGGTGGTCTTACAGTGGGGGAAGCGATTGAGCGTTGCTGGCTACCTTCAGTCGGAGCAGGTGCACATGTGCTACCTGAGGTTTTGTAGTCTGTCCACGCTTGCAAGTGCATGTTGATTAAATGTCTAAGCATGCATCTGGTATTCAAATTTCTGAGTTGTTTACCTCGGCTAAAGGGCCTTCCGCACTTCTTACAGGTAACCTTTGCCTCATCAGTAGGATTTTGGACAAAAAGTGCCACACTGCACTCTTCCTACTATGGTATTCATTTTCTGGCCTTGCACGCTGTGCTAAGTTGACCGTCTGGTCAAGCTGTCCTGCAACTCTTAGTTTTTGTTCCACGTTTTTGGACAGCTACGGGCCTGGCAGATAACCGTTGCTGCAATGTCAATGCCTGCTGCGGATCCTTCTCCTTATCTGAACTATTGCAAGCACCACCCTCCTCCCCCAATGGATGCCAATCCGGGTCAAGAACTGGGTCATCCATCACCTCCTCTTCAAAGTCATCTGCACCTTCCTCATTACCTTCCTCTGTGTCACCGTGTAAGGTGGTATAGTATGCGGGAAGGGGCACCTGAGTTTCACCAGGGTCAGCTTCTGGCTCAATAGACTGAGGACCATGTAGTGCTCTGGGTAGATGTACCAGCAGAACCATCTAGAAGTGGCTGTGCATCAGTGCACTCCATGTCAGATTAATCTTGGACTGGGGAATTCTGAATTTGACTTGCTAACCAAGGCATGGTATGTGAAAAGAGCTCCATAGAGTAATCTGAAGTGTGGGCTTCCTCATCCTTAACTTTTGGTGGGGGTGAAGGACACAAGGAAAGGTGTTTTTCCTGACCAGAACCCTGCACTGATGACTCTGTGCTTGCAGGTTTCGAACATTCAGAAGAGGAGGCAATAGAGCTGGTGACTGTTTCGGCAATGTACGCCAAAACCTGTTCCTGATGCTCCGGCTTTATAAGTGGTTTTCCTACTCCAAGAAAAGGCAACCTTACAGGCCTTCTTGTGCCAGACGATGACACAGGCTCAACACCTCCTGTCTTAGCTGCTATTGTGCTTTTGCCAGAACTAGCCGATGCACCACCACCATCAGTACCAGCTGCGCCCCCCTGCCCATGTCTGCGGCCTCTTCCTCCATACTTCCTCATGTTTGGGAAAATGTACCAAAAATACCAGCAGAGAGATGGTACTGTATGAGGAGCATCCAGCTGTGTAAGGTGTATTAAAAAAATTAAATCTATATATATATATTTTGTTATTCACAGACGTTCCCACAGTATGTATTGGACCGTAATCCAACAAGCAGATATACGGAACCTTAACAGAAGTGTACAGCTATATAAGTTTTTTGTGTAACTAACAATCTCCGTATATGTATTCATGGAGTGTCACACACACACGCTGACTCTGTATAGATGTGACTAATGTGAACGGCAGATATACAATACTGTTTTAGAATCGGACAGCTCTATACGGTGTGTGTATGGAAAATTGTCAATCTCCGTCTATTTGTATAGGGACTGACACATGCTGTCTCTGTCTAGTTTTGACCGTTATCAAACAGCAGATATACAAAACTGTTTGAAAAGTGGACAGCACTCTAAGGTGTAGGTCTGGAAAAACGGAAAAACTCCTCGGCTTGATCTTCCAGTGTCACACCCAGATAGCTTCTATTTGTCCATGATACCAGCCGGTACACGGTAGTGTGTGAGGAGCGTACACCGCTATACGGTGTGTGAAAAAATGAACGCTCAGTAACTGACCAGGATAAAATAATAAAAGTTGGAGTGCTTTGAAAAAAGCAGTTTGAACAGCAGTGTGCACACAGCAATGCAGCTAGCAGGTAGCCTTAAAAGGCAGCCTAATCACCACCAGCGCTGCTGCAAACAACAAAAGTCCTCCCCTTTCACTGCACACTAACTGTACAGTGAAAAGCACTATCAGTTGAAGCAGTTTTTTTTTCTTCTTCCCTGCCTAATGCTCTCCCTGTTCAGAATCAGCAGCATCACCTCTCCCTATTCTAAGATCGGCAGAAGTAAGATGGCGGTCAGCGGTCACAGCCTTTTATACCCACTGTGACGCCACACAAAGCCAGCCAATCACTTCAATGCTCTTCTCTAAGATGGTGGTGACCGCTGCCCATGTCATCGCGTTGCCCACAGTGTGCGTCCTCCATCATTGGCTGAGAAAAGGCGCTGGAAGCATTATTTGAAATGCGACCTTGGCGCTCTGATCGGCGACCTCATGGCCGACCTCATGCTATGGTCGGGTTTCGATCAGTGAAACCTGACTTTAGCTAAAGTTGCCTATTTTTTAATTTGATCAACCCGTATCGCTCAACTCTAGTCGTGACTAACCAGATTACGGTGCAATTACGGGACTTGGGTAAACCACAACAAAATCCATCCTGACCATTTACCAGGGCCTATCTGTCACCGGCATGGGGTACAATAAACCAGCTGGCCGTTGCCAAGAAGATCGATTCTGGGCGCAGGAAACACATGCCCGAATATAGTCTCCAATATCACGGGCCATATGCGGCCACCAGTACATCCTGGCTTGGAGCTCAGATGTTCTCTTGGTCCCAAATTGTCCACCCACCTTTGACAAATGAGCCAAAGAGAGAACCTCCGGTCACAAATTAGGTGGAACAAAAGTCTTGCCTGGAGACACAGACTCTAACGAAACCGGAGCCACAGTTCACAGGCTCTCTGAAGGGACAACAAGCTGAGGTTTCTCTCCCTCCTCAGATGTTACTATGGAATGGGAGAGAGCATCACCACGTGTGTTCTCCCCAGAGAGAAAATGGACAATAAAGTTGAAACGGGAGAACAAGGTCCATCTGGCCTGGTGAGAGTTCAGCCACAAGGCAGTCTGCAAATATACCAAATTCTTGTGGTTGGCGAAAACCTGAAAGGGATAATGATCCCCCTCCAGGAGATGTCTCCACTCAGAAAAGGCCAACATCATTGCTAGTAACTACCTATCCCAGATGGAATAATTCCTCTCTGCCAGTAAGAAGGTCTTGGAGAAGAAGCAAGGATGCTTCCCACCTTGAAAATCCTTCTGAAAGAGAGCGGCTCCAGCACCGATGGAAGAGGTGTCCACCTCCATGATAAAAGGTTTATCAACATCGGGGCGATGTAAAATGGGAGCGCTCGCGAAGTGTGTCTTAATGGACTGAAAGGTCTGGGAGACCCCTTCCGACCACAATTTGGATTAGCTCCCTTTTTGGTGAGGGCAACCAGAGGAAGTACCAAAGTTGAGAAGTGGGTAATGAACTGGCGATGATAATTGATGAACCCCATAAAGCACTGCACTGCTTTAAGAGAATGGGGTTCTTGCCAATCCATCAGAGCCTGTAGCTTGGCAGGATCCATGGCCAATCCCTAGGCAGAGATGATATAGCCCAGGAAAGGCAAGGACTCCTGCTCAAACACACTCCTCTCCAACTTGGCATAGAGGGAGTTTGCCTGTAGGAGGACTAAGAATTTGCAACCATCATTCCGGTGGGAGTTTATATCTGGAGAGTAGATGAGAAAATCATTCAGATAGACTACGACCGAGGTGGTTAGCATATCCTGGAAGATATCATTCACAAAGTCTTGGAAAAAGGCAGGGGCATTACAGAGCCCGAAGGGTATCACCAGGTATTCATAGTGGCCATCTCTGGTGTTAAATGCCATCTTCCACTCATCTCTCTCACGGATTCGTATCAAGTTATAGGCACCCCATAGATCTAATTTTGTAAATATCCTTGCTCTCCGCAACCTAGCAAAGAACTTGGATATAAGATGCAAAGGATATATTTTATGGTAATAGTGTTAAGACCCTTGCAATCAAGGCATGGACGCAGTTCCTCGTTCTTCTTCAGCACGAAGAAACCAGCCCATGCAGGTGACACTGACTTCCTAATGAATCCTCTTGCCAGATTCTCCTTAATGTACTGAGACATTGCCTTTGTCTTCGGGAGAGATGACGGGTAGACTCGACCCCAGGGAGGCTTGGCGCCAGGCAAGATGACAATAGGACAGTCATAGGGGTGGTGAGGCAAAAGAGTCTCCGCAGCTCTCTTGGAGAAAACATCCACATATGATCAATAGTGTTTGGGGAGCGAGGATAGATCTGCGGGCACTTCTGTTGAAGCCACTTGAATGCACTCCCTCTGTCATCTACCTTCACAAGACTCACTCCATCCCAGAATTCTCCCAGAGGACCACTCAATATGAGGAGAATGGTAGCATAACCAAGGTACCCATAATAACACCTCATCAATACCTTGGGGTGTGACTAATAGAGAGAGATTATCTCCTGGTGAGATGCAGACATTGTGAGAGTAAGTGGGATGGTCTGGTGTGTGATCTGTGAGGGCAATGTTGATCCATTTGCCACTCGTATGGTTACTGGCTTGGTGAGTACAACCAGAGGTATTGTGTGCCGTTGGACGAAGGCAGAAGACATGAAATTGCCCTTCGTCCCAGAATCCATGCAAATCTCTACCACGTGAGTTCATGTGTCTGATGTAAGTGTCCCCTTGAAGGACAATTTGGAGGAAAATGCCTATGTGTCTAGTGAGCCTCCTCCTATGGCCACTAGACATGGTCATTTTCCCGACTACTGAGGACATTTGGTGGCAAAATGTCCTGACTGCTGGCAGACATGATAGAACATGGGTGTACGACCGATCCAGGATTTAGATCCCGCTCAAAAAACCTCCATGGCTCCTTGGGACTCAGACGCCTGATCCGGGGATTCCAGAGGTCTGGCGAAATTAGTAGCCAGCGAAACCTCTGCCAACACAGGGCTCGATCCAACCCTCACTTGCAGAAACGAAAGCCGATGTGAGTGGAGACGGATATTAGCTCCTCCTGTGTGGCTGGAATCTCCCTAGTGGCCAGAGCGTCTTTTACAAAGTCAGCCAGCCCCCTCCAAAAGACTGGAATGAGGACTTTATCCGGACACTCCAGCTCAGCAGCTAAAGTCCAGAAGTGGACGGCAAAGTGACTGAGCATGGATGAGTCAAGGCCATCAGTTGGAGTGCCGTATCATGGGTGACTCGCGGTCCCAAGAAGACCTGCTTCAGAGTGCTCAAAAACCGCGGAGCATGCTGCATCACATGATTGTCACACTCCCAAAGCAGCATAGCCCACTCAAATGCCCTGTCCAACAGCAGGGAAATAATAAACCCTACTTTAACCTGCTCTGAGGGGAAAAGTGCAGCCAGTAGCTCCAGGTGTATCACCCACTGATTCCCGAGTCCCCTACATGACTTGCTATCACCTGTGAACCTCTCAGGCAGCGGGAGGCGCGATAAGGTCGGAAAAGTGTTGGCAACGTACATACAGGCTACAGCCTCACTAGCTGCCTGAACAGCTACTGCAGTCACATCCACAGCTGAGGTTGCATGCAGTAGTTGGTGGTTATCCGCCATTACTAGCCAGACCCTGGTGCTAGTATAATGTTAGGGCTGGCTGAACGCACCAAATAATATAAAGATGGTAATAAGGTGTTTTCGTAGCCCAATATCCACCGTGCAGAGATGTTAACTGCTGCACAGCAATGGCGGACACAAAATGGTGATATTGCACTGGACACATGTGGGTTAAACACCACCCGGTGTGTAGCTGTGACGAGCTGTGTTGCTTCACAGAGTTGTGGAACCGCAGAGCACAAATACCGTACCCTGTTAACAGTCGCAGGGCACTGATTAATCAGAGAGACATCATAATGAGGGGTGGGGCTTAATACACACACTTTTTCCCCATTATGTAGATAATGTGTGTGTGTGTGCGCATCAAGTCCCGCCCCTCATTATGTCATAATGGTTGCCATGGTGACGCTGATGTCATCATAGGTTGCAAGCCCCGCCACTCACTATGATGTCATAATGGTTGACTATGGGATGGAGGATGTGTGATGGGTATATGGGTACTGGACTATGGGATGGAGGATATGTATGACGGGTATATGGGCATGGGACTATGGGATGGCGGATATGTATGATGCGTATATGGGCCCGGGACTATGGGATGGAGGATATGTATGATGGGTATATGGGCATAGGACTATGAGATGAAGGATGTGTGATGGGTATATGGGCACTCGACTATGGGATCGTGGATATGTATGATGTGTATATGGGCACGGGACTATGGGATGGAGGATAATTATAATTTGCTATAACTAACCACAGTTAGTTAATATGCTTGGGCAGCGCTGGGCTCTTCAGCTAGTATATATATATATATATATATATATCTCCAGAAAGCAGGAACAGCACACCAGTTTTTCAGGGTTAAATGAGAGCTGTTCATTTAGCCCATAAGTGCAACGAATCGGTTCAAGTGGCGAACCTTTTTTTTTTTTTTTGCTTTTTTGGATTTTTTGCATCATAAATAGTGTTGAGCATTCCGATACCGCAAATATCGGGTATCGGCCGATATTCGCGGTATCGGAATTCTGATACTGAGTTCCGATACTTTTAGCATATCGAATACCGGAATCGGAAGTTCCCATAATGCTATGAGCCAGTTTGATTTGATTCAGCCAATGAGGAATCCTCAGAAGTGTGGGCACATCCTGTTAGGCATGTAGGCATGTTAACTAATGGTATGGCTGTGATTGGCTGCTGAAATGATGTCATGATGCACTATAAAAGCCGCCGCCGCCATTTAGGGTTCACTCTGCTGTGAATTCAGTTAGGGACAGGCTGCTGTTCAAGACTGTGAGGGACAGTTAGAGATAGCGATTTTCAAAATAATATTTTGCTTTACCCAGGCTACATTATCAATTAGCTTTCTTTTGCCTTGCAGCACTGTTCACAGCTGTCTGCAAGGTCTGTGTGAGTGCAGCTCACGCTGTGTAGTGTGTCCTGCAGGCACCTCTGGTTGTAGGCCGCTCAGCGTGCGTCACTGCCTCATACATATTTTTCTTTTACTGCTGCTCATTTTTCATTAATTCTCCTATTAGTGTGCATCCATCTGTATCCATATACATTGGTTGCAAACACTATAGGAGTAGACAGCGGAGCCTTTCTGCAGCCTTTCAGTGCTAGTGCCCAGTTATGCACTGTTCTCGGCTGTTTGAGAGGTCTCTGTGTGTGAGTGCAGCTCACATTGTAGTGTGTTCTGCAGCCACCTCTGGATGTAGTCCGCTCAGCATGCGTCACTGCCTCATACATAGTCCTTTTTTTGTTTTATTGCAGCTCATTTTTCCAGATTTTTTTCTCCTATTAGTGTGCTTCCATCCGTATCCATCTACATTGGTTGGTTGCAAACACTATATAGAAGTAGATAGAGGAGCCTTTTTGCTGGCTTGTGCCCTGCAGCCGCAGTCAGATTAGTATTTGACTATTTTTTGGAGCCTCATCCATTGCATTGTAGGTTACCTTCCTGCATTGTAACAGCTCCGAAAAGTTTGTGATACTATCGCTTTCACATCTTTGGTCACATCCTTTGTTTTTTTGAAAAAAAACACAAATAAAGTTCACCAAACACTCCACTTGACAGTCGTGTAGGCCACATTAGCTCATATTAAAGTGTAGTCCACACACTTTATAAAATTAGTGTTTCTTATACCTGTTTGCAGCTGTTCAGGAATAAGCACACTAAGCCCCTCCTTTGTACTTTTCTGCCTATCTTTATCAGTCTACCAAGATGAAGAAGGCACGGAGTAAGGCATGTGGTCATGCGCTTGGAGTTTCAGCAGGGAGAGGATGTGGGGATTCTGTGCCTGCTGTGGACACCAGTGACTAAGCATCCCCCAGTTTTACCAGGTAACAGTCCTTTATGCGCAGCTTTGTAGGACCTCACCGTACCCCACTGCTGCGGGACGAACAAATTGAAGCCGTTGTCGGATGGATGGCAGCTAACACATCGACTTCAATGACTTCCACATCCTCTCAGGGCCAGAGCACTGAAGAGCAACCATCTGTCTCTTCACCACCTGCCAAATTGCCCAGGCAGTCAGAGAACCCTGGACAGGAGCCATCTCATTCTCTACTTCTGTTCTCTGAATCTGTTGGCTTGGAAAGAGGGGGCCAGCCAAGCAGCATTCTAGAATGTGAAGAGGGAGTATGCAGTGATGCGCAACTGCTTTGTCCCTCTGAATCTGAAGAGGCGGGTGGGCCAGTGCCTATGGTCAGCACACGTCAGTACGCATCAGATGATGAGACTCAGGTGCCACTTTCTGGTGCATACAGTGCTGGCGAGACTACCCAGGAGAAGCAGGTGTTTGAAGAGGGGAGTGTAGATGATGAGGTCCTTGACCCATCATGGCGTGAGGAACAGGAACGTGGTGGGAGCAGCTCTGAGGAAGAGATTCCCCGAACGGCCAAAACAGGAGGGAGAGGGAGGGGGCAGACTTGGTTGCCTGTAGCCTCCACTTCGGCACCCGTTAGGAGCATTCCTCTTCCAGGACTTGCAGTGTGTGGTCCTTTTTTGACACAGTTGCAGATGACATTTGCTTTGTCAAATGCAAGCTGTGTAATCAGAAAGTCAAAAATAGGGAAAAGTGTAAGCAACCTGAATACCACAAATATGTGGAAACATGTGCGGACCAAGCACGTGGTGGAGTTACAAAGACACATTGAAGACGTAAGCCAACCTACAGCACAACCTACCACCTCTTCAGCTCGTGTTGTAGCCTCTTCCTCCAGCTCACACACAGCTGGTTCGGCTTCTTCACAGGATTGCCATGGAATAACCTCTGGCACTGTTGTCTAGAGACCCAGTGACATTCCACCCACAGCACCACGTTCCCTGTCATCCTCACACTCCCAGGCCACTCTACAGCCATCGGTAGCACAGGCATGGGAGAAAAGGCGGCCATACTCGGAAAACCATCCCCGAGCACATGCTCTGAATGCTGGCATTGCAAAACTACTGGCCCTTGAAATGCTCTCATTCAGGCTGGTGGAGACTGACACCTTCTGTAACTTCATGGCATTCGCAGTCCCACAATACACCGTGCCCAGCTGCTTTTATTTCAGCAGGCAAGCCGTCCCTGCCCTGCAAAAGCATGTGGAGGGAAAAATTAAACATGCGCTACTAAACGCTGTCAGTAGCAAGGTCCACCTGACCACCGATGCGTGGACCAGTAACCATGGACAGGGACGATACCTTTCCCTCACTGCCCATTGGGTCAATGTTGTGGAGCCGGGTACAGATCTTGAGAGTGGCTCTGTACGTGTTCTGGCAACTCCAAGGATTACAGGAATCTAGTCTGTACACTGACTCCTCCTCATACTCCAGTTCCTCTGAATCAGCACTGCAGGAACCTGTTACGACCGATATGAGCACAGCAGTGGCCAAACGTCAACAGGCCGTACTGAAATTAATTTCTTTGGGGAATCGAAGCCACACAGCGCAGGAGCTCTGGAATGCCATCAAGCAGGAGAGCGACGTGTGGTTTGTGCCACCGAATCTCCAGCCAGGCTTGGTAGTGTGTGACAATGGCCGAAATCTGGTGGCAGCTCTGGGCCTAGGCAACCTCATTCACATCCCATGTCTGGCACATGTGCTCAACTTGGTTGTGCAGAGCTTTTTGAGGGACTATCCAGATCTTGATGCACTGCTGCACAAGGTCTGCATAGAGTGCGTTCACTTGCGGCGTTCCAGCATGGCAAGATTGCGCATTGCAGCTCTGCAGCGCCGATTACGCCTTCCGGAACATCGCATCATATGTGACCTACCCACCAGGTGGAATTCAGCGTTACATATGTTGGAGCGGTTGTGTGAGCAGCAGGCAGCAGTCATGGAGTACCAGCTGCATCAGGTGCAAACAAGTCGCACTCTGCACCGGTCACACTTCAGCACCACTGAGTGGGCCTCTATGAAGGACATCTACCTCGTTTTGCGTGCCTTCGATGATTCCACGTGGATGGCGAGTGCAGATGATGCACTAGTCAGCATGACTGTCCCCCTTATCTGCCTGCTTCAAAAAACACTGCAAGCACTAAGGGAGGAGGTTTTGGAAGAGGTGGAGGATGAGGAGTCACAAATGCCATCTGCTTCTCGACAGTCTGCGCAACGTGGTTCCTCACAAAGGCCTAGGCAGAGGACACTTTGTGAGGAGGATGAGGAGGAGTCAATGGAGGAAGACATCTCTCCAGAGGAGGGAGGTACACAATGCTCTAGTAGTCAGTATGCAGAGCGAGGGTGGGGTGATGCAGAGCAGGCAGAGATGACGACTCAAGCAGGGGACAGCGTTTCTTTGGCAGCTGGGAGTCTGCAGCACATGGTTGATTTCATGCTGCAGTGCCTGAGAAACAACCGCCGCATCGCCCACATTCTCAACACGGCTGATTATTGGGTGTACACCCTCCTAGATCCTTGCTACCAGGACAACTTACAAAGCCTCATAACACCTTTAAACCGGGAGCGTAAAATGCGGGAGTACCAAGACACATTTGTGCATTCCATCATGTTCTCCATTCCACCCGAGAGCAGTGCTGCTAGTGCTTTACAAAGCAGCTCTGTGAGTCGAGGCAGTGGAGGATGCTCTGCACAAAGAGGGAGCAGAGGCAGTGCCTAGGCACAAGGCAAGACCAGTATGGCCCAAATGTGGCAAAGTTTTGTGTGCCCGCCACAAATGTCTACACCATCACAGACAGCTCCAGTCAGCAGGAGGCAACGTTTCCCTCAGAAGGTGTGGTGCTAATAAAAATATGGATATCTTATAGCCTACATATTGTAATATATTGATTAGTCCATATTGAAATTAACCTGTAATGTCAGGCCCCATATCCAGTTCTTGGAAACCAGGGTTCATGAGGTCAGACCCGCAATGGCTATTGAGCTGCAGCCTTTAGTGTTGAGTATACTAAATGACAATGCTTGTTGAAACAGTATGTTTAATCTGGATTACTGGAAAGGATTAACCTTTGTATATGCTGTTGACTTACTTGAATTTTAAGAGCAGTGAATGGTGTGAGTATATTGACAAGGCATCACCTGATATTTGTGTCATATGGGGGTTAAAAGTGGACTAGGTACATAGACAATTGCAGTTTCTTTTACATAAGGCTATAGAAATATAGCTGGGGAAGCCTAATGTAGAACCAGAAATATAGTTGGCGATCTGAAACCATTATAGTGTATTCAATCTTAAAGATCTCTTTAACTGTCATCTGAAATATATATATATATATATATATATATATATATATATATATATATATATAAAGTAAAAAAAATAGGCAGCACTCAAATTAAATGTGCAAAAAAGTGGATACGTTACTGATCCTCCAGTGGCAACGTTTCAACTGTGACCCGTCTATATATATATAGTTCCAGGGCTCGGATCATAGCATGTTGTTGGAAACTTTGCTCTGGTGTATGATTTACTCTTATCATAAGTAAGGCCTCTTTCACACATCCGGTTTGTGCCGTCAGGCACAATCCGGCATGTGTGTAAAAAAACTGATCCGGTTTTTTTTACCGCCGGATGCGTTTTTTTTGTCATTGAGAAGCACATGCGCCGGATCGCGCCACATGTGCTTCCGTTTGTTCCGGTTTATACCGGATCCGGCTGAATTCCTCTGTCCGGCGGCCGGACAGGACGGGTGCTGCAGCGTTTTTTTGTCCGGCGAAAAAAGCCGGACATGGACGTATGCGGCCCTTCCGGCTCTGCGGGACAATGTTTCTCAATGGCACATTCCGGCCGCCGGATCAGACTTCTACCTGATCCGGCCACCGCATGCACGGTTTTACCCTGTGCGCATGCCCGGATATCTCTCTCTTTAACCCGTTCTCTCTCTCTCATACCCCAGTCTCTCTCTCTCTCTTTCATATCCCGTTCTCTCTCTCTCTTTCATGCCCCGTTCTCTCTCTCTCTCTCTTTCATGCCCCGTTCTCTCTCTCTCTCTCTCTCTCTCTTTCATGCCCCGTTCTCTCTCTCTCTCTTTCATGCCCCGTTCTCTCTCTCTCTCTCTTTCATGCCCCGTTCTCTCTCTCTCTTTCATACCACGTTCTCTCTCTCTCTTTCATACCACGTTCTCTCTCTTTTTCATACCCCGTTCACCGGCTCCTGGATCCTTTTCTTCCCTGGTGACCCCTTTGCAACATAGCCGTGTCAGGCGCCGTAAGATGCGCCGCATATACTTCCGGTCCCTCCGTTCACGGCTGGATCCGGCACTCCATCATTTTGCCGCACGGCGCCGGAATGCCACCGACGGACATGTGAAAGTAGCGTAAATGTTAAACCAAGAGTAAATAGTCCGAAGAGGCAAGTTTTGTTTGATGTTATTTATTCATGATAGCTGGCCACTGTCATGTGATTGGAACATCAGACAACTAACTTGTGTATTTTCAGGATTACACAATATTATGTTGTGTAAACCTTTGTTTACAGAATATAAAAGGTGGTAAAGCAGTCACTGAAGGCAGGAGCTTTGTGGACCTGTGTAAGAGGACGCTCTTCACAGTGTAGGTCCTAGGACGCATTCTGTCTTCGCTGATCGCTCCTCCAGCTGAAGTATTTCCGGACAGATGTAAATGCCCCTAGTGAAGATTCTTTTCTCTTCTTCTTTCTGATGTGAGTATATGTACTAAAACCTTTGTAGTTTGAATATATAAGTATACCCAATATCATACTATTTTCTATTTCGATATCATTGTCATACATTCCATTGATTTGGTGTTTTATCATTTAAATTAATCATTGTATAATAAAATTGTGTTATACCCAAGTAGTAGCCTTCTTTAATGCTGTATCCGAACCTTTATTGCTGAACAGTTGGCAATACAGTTGGTGACAGACTACATGTCTTGCCCTGTCAGTGTACTCCCAGACGGCTCTTCCCCCTTCAAGTTTTGGGTCTCTAAGCTGGATACATGGCCAGAGCTTAGCCAGTATGCATTGGAGGTGCTGGCTTGCCCTGCTGCTAGTGTATTATCGAAATGCGTCTTTAGTGCTGCAGGTGGTGTACTAACAGACCGTTGCACACGACTATCCTCCGATAACGTTGATCGGCTTACTTTTCTGAAAATGAACAAGGCCTGGATCTCGCCAGAATTTGCCAGTCCTCTTCTAGAATAAATAATTGGTTGGCAACAGTATCCAGGTCTCCTGTTGTGTTCATGTTTCTACCACCTGAACTGTAATCCCTGGGCTCCAACACCGCCAGTTGTTGCTCAGAAGTGCCGTCTGCACAGAAAAAAAACACTAACTCCTGTTTTAGTGGGGTTCAGTAACGCCAGCTGCTCCCCTGCTGTGTGTCCGGCAATATCTCCTGCTCCCTCCAGAATCACACTACATCAGATTTTACACTTGCTCCAAGTAGGCCTCAGCCTACACCATGATTGATCCTGGGCTCCAACATCGCCAGTTGTTGCTCAGAAGTGCCATCTGCACAGAGAAAAACACATGCTCCAATGTTCGTGGGGTTCAGTAACGCCAGCTGCTCCCCTGCTGTGTGTCCAGCAATGTCTACTGCTGCCTCCACATTCACACTACTACTGATTTCAAACTTGCTCCAAATAGGCCTCTGGCTCCATGCTGTCTCTAGTATTTACCCTGGCCTCCAACACTGCCAGTTGCTGCTCAGAAGTGCCGTCTGCACAATCAACACTTGTTCCTGTGTTACTGGGGTTCAGTAACATCATGTGATCCCCTGCTGTGCGTCCGGCAATGTCTCCTGCTTTGTCCACATTCCCACAACTAGTAGTTCTCCGGCTCCTCCGGACAGGATTCGTATGCATGTGGGTTGCTACTGCACTACTAGTATGTTCCTTGACAGGCAGTGTAGGGTGGGAACTCCAGCTTGAACTTAGCATCTGCACTGGATAGCAGGGTCACAAGTGCTGACTTGCAAAAGCTGTGTGTCAGAGCAGGCTCAATCACCATCTCAGTGGGGGGTTAAGTTATAGGGACCCCAACTAGCATCTATACTCCCTGTACTCCAGTGACAGCTAACAGGGTACTGCTTAGAGTGCTCTCAGTCTGGTTTCGGCTCTGTGGAGAAACGGAGTCCGGAACTTAGCACTCTGTTCGCCCCAAGTGACGTTTAACTTGTTGTGTTTATGGTGCTTGTTCGCAGCTACGCTCTGTCATTGTTTTCTAGCTGCAGTTTCTCCATCACCGCACGATGGACACCGGGTTGCGATTGCACCTTCTCATAATTTACATTTGGTGCGAACTGCAGACCCTAACAGGCAGTTCTTTGGCATAAAGCAAAACAATTTTTAAGTGTTTAACTGGATAAATCTCCACCAATGTATTCACACTGTATGAATGGTATCTTATTATTGTTTATAGTGGATCGAAATGATGAATCCTTAACATAAGAATTAAATAAGGCTTTAAAATAGATTAGGTGCTCATTATTATTATTATTATTATTATTATTATTATTATTATTATTATTTATTGTTATAGCGCCATTTATTCCATGGCGCTTTACATGTGAGGAGGGGTATACATAAAAACAAGTACAATAATCTTAAACAATACAAGTCATAACTGGTACAGGAGGAGAGAGGACCCTGCTCGCGAGGGCTCACAATCTTCAAGGGATGGGTGGTAATACAGTAGGCGAGGGTAGAGCTGGTCGTGCAGCGGTTTGGTCGATCGGTGGTTACTGCAGGTTATAGGCTTGTCGGAAGAGGTGGGTCTTCAGGCTCTTTTTGAAGGTTTCGATGGTAGGTGAGAGTCTGATATGATGTGGTAGAGAGTTCCAGAGTAGGGGTGATGCGCGAGAGAAATCTTGTATGCGATTGTGGGAAGAGGAGATAAGAGGGGAGTAGAGAAGGAGATCTTGTGAGGATCGGAGGTTGCGTGCAGGAAAGTACCGGGAGACGAGGTCACAGATGTATGGAGGAGACAAGTTGTGGATGGCTTTGTATGTCATGGTTAGGGTTTTGTAATGGAGTCTCTGGGCAATTGGGAGCCAGTGAAGGGATTGACAGAGGGGAGAAGCTGGGGAATAGCGGGGGGACAGGTGGATTAGTCGGGCAGCAGAGTTTAGAATAGATTGGAGGGGTGCGAGAGTGTTTGAGGGGAGGCCACAGAGCATGAGGTTGCAGTAGTCAAGGCGAGAGATGATGAGGGCATGGACTAGGGTTTTTGCAGATTCTTGGGTGAGGAATGAACGGATGTGTGAAATATTTTTGAGTTGAAGTCGGCATGAAGTGGAAAGGGTTTGGATATGTGGTTTGAAGGAGAGATCAGCGTCAAGGATTACTCCGAGGCAGCGAGCTTGTGGGACTGGGGAGAGTGGGCAGTCATTTACTGTAATTGATAGGTTCGTAGGGGGGGTCGCGTGAGATGGGGGAAAGATGATGAATTCTGTTTTGTCCATGTTGAGTTTCAGATATCTAGTGGAGAAGAAGGATGAAATAGTGGACAGACATTGAGGGATTCTGGTTAGTAGGGAGGTGATATCTGGTCCAGAGATGTAGATCTGTGTGTCATCAGCATAAAGATGATACTGAAAGCCATGAGATTCTATGAGCTGTCCCAGGCCAAAGGTGTAAATAGAGAACAGCAGGGGCCCAAGGACTGAACCTTGTGGGACTCCGACAGATAGGGGGCGAGGTGAGGAGGTGGTGTGTGAGTGGGAGACGCTGAATGTCCGGTCTGTTAGGTATGATGAGATCCAGGAGAGGGCCAAGTCTGTGATGCCGAGGGATGAGAGGGTCTGTAATAATAGGGAATGGTCCACTGTGTCAAAGGCAGCCGACAGGTCCAGGAGGAGGAGGACAGAGTAGTGTCGCTTGCTCTTGGCAGTTAAGAGGTCATTGGTGACCTTAGTAAGGGCTGTTTCAGTGGAGTGGTGTGACCGGAAGCCAGATTGTAAGCGGTCGAAGAGGGAGCAAGAAGAGAGATGGGAGGACAGTTCAAGGTAGACGTGTTGTTCCAGTAGCTTGGAGGCGTATGGGAGAAGTGATATAGGGCGATAGCTAGATACAGAGGATGGGTCAAGAGAGGGCTCATTATATTCATAGTAAGACATTGCCAGCCACTGTAACCATTGCATATAATCACTTTCTTTATCCATGATTATTGGCAATTTTAAGTACATGATAAATCCTCCACTAGTCTCATGGAAGATTTGATGCACATAATTTGTCCATTGAACGTCTCCTATGTTATTTATTTAATCACTCCAATGTTTTGAACTAATTTTATTGCAGAACTTGCTGATGGGAATAGTTTGCCATGAGTGTCAGTATGATTGATTCCATGGAATTAACAAGTTGAATATGTTAGTAAATTAGTCTGTTTATCTGTGTATTGCTATTACCATGGGAACAAAATAATCATATTTAATATACTGGATACATGCATATTGTTATAGACTTTTTTTTAGATAGAGCATGACTCCTTCTGAGAGAGGAGACAAATTAACAGTTATGCACTAGCAATAGTCTTAACCACATGTATAAATGCATGCATGAGTACATTTTTATATTACCAAAATGCTAGCTAAAAAATAAACTTACATTATACAAAACCAAACACCTAAGAGCACACATTAGCACAATTATTTTTTTTTCTAAAAGCTGTAAAATAATCATTGGACACCAAAGCAATATTGTGAAACTGTAAGCGTATATATATATATATATATATATATATATATACATACATACATACGTGGTCAAAATTGTTGTTACCCCTCTTTTAATGACAGAAAAACCCACAATGGTCACAGAAATAACTTGAATCTGACAAAAGTAATAATAAATTAAAAATCTATGAGAAGGAACAAATGAAAGTCAGACTTGTCTTATTAAACAGTTTCCACATTACCCGGGCATAGTAACTAACTGTGGTTAGTTATAGCAAATTATAATTATCCTCCATCCCATAGTCCCGTGCCCATATACCCATCATACATACAGTATCCACCATCCCATAGGCCCGTGCCCATATACCCATCATACATATCCTCCATCCCATAGTCCTGTGCCCATATACCCATCCTCCATCCCATAGTCCCATGCCCATATACCCATCATACATATTCTCCATCCCATAGTCCCATGCCCATATACCCATCATACATATCCTTCATCCCATAGTCGAGTGCCCATATACCCATCACACATCCTCCATTCCATAGTCCCATGCCCATATACCCATCATACATATTCTCCATCCCATAGTCCCATGCCCATATACCCATCATACATATCCTCCATCCCATAGTCCCGTGCCCATATACATATCCGCCATCCCATAGTCCAGTGCCCATATACCCATCACACATCCTCCATCCCATAGTCAACCATTATGACATCATAATGAGAGGCGGCAGGGCTTGCAACCTATGATGACATCAACGTCGCCATGGCAACCATTGTGACATCATAATGAGGGGCGGGGCTTGACACGCACACACTTTTTCCCCAGTATGTAGATGGGGCAAATTTGTTTGGTGAATTGGAACACGTGGGGTTAAAATTGCGCCTCACAACATAGCTTAAGATGCTCTCGGGGTCCAGACGTGTGACTGTGCCAAATTTTGTGGCTCTAGCTGCGATGGTGCGGATGCCTATCCCGGATATACACACACACACACACATACATACACATATACATACATACATACATACATACACACACACTTTGAGCTTTATATATTAGAGATTATATATATATATATATATATATATATATATATATATATTCAAAAGAAGCTTTACTGGCAGGACCAAATAAACATTAGTTTTGCCAAAGCATGTGTTCAGTAGGGAATAGTGAGTAGGGACTGTGGGGATAATGAAAGGGACTGTAGGAACAATGGATGGGGTACAGGGTGGGGGTAAGGAAGTCCATGGCATATCATAGTTCTCTTTCTCTCAGTCTATGACACGCGTTCACATACTGCGCTGCTATCTCCACCGCGCTTTCTTCTTCTTCCCCCAGCAGGATATATGTTTTTTCTTGCTCCTTCATGGAGCTGAAATCTGGGAAGAGATTGGATAGTCTCCTGAGGAGAGTGTCCCTCACTGCTGAGTATTTGGTGCAGTGTAGCAGGAATTGGGTCTCACCCTCCAGGGCCTCCAGGTCACAGTGTAGGCACAGTCTGTCTTCCCTGGGCTTGTAGCTCTGTTTGTGCTGGCCGACCTCGATGGCCAGATTGTGGGCACTGAGTCTATACCGGCTCAGGATCTGTCGGTCTCTGGGGTCCAAGAGTTTCTCCAGATATGGAGCCAGTCTGTAGTCTCTCTGTAGACTCTGGTACATAGTTTCTGAGAGCTGCTGATCTCGTTCTTCCAGTCACTTACGTACCTCTCCTGCCCCTCATCTACCATTTTCCTGATTCTAGCTTTTGTCAGGTTCAAATGGTTGAAGGTTCGGTCAGGTTGGGTTTGGGTGAGCTGTTCCAGGGATCCTGGTTTGTGGAGACCCCCTATATGTAGAATGGCTTTATGGTGATGGGAACTTTGGTTGCTACTCTGTAGGTGAGCCTGGAAGGACAGTGCCCTCTTCAGGACCGCTAGGTGCAGAAGGAATCTGCCCAGCTCAGCCCGGCAGGCACTGTTGGTGGTGCTCTGATGGATCTGGAGAAGGGGTTTACAGAATTCCAGGTGGAATATTTCTGTTGGACTGGAATACCACTTTGACCAGTCTAGGTATGTGTGAGGGCCCCAGACTTCACTGCCGTACAGGAGGATTGGGGTGATTATGGCATCAAAGATTTTTAGCCAGACCCTCACTGGCGGCTTCAGATGGTAGAGTCTCCTTCGGATGGCATAGAAGGTTTTGCAGGCCTTATCTTTCAGGGTCTCTATGGCTTGTTTGAAGCCCCCTGACTGGTGAATTTCCAGGCCCAGGTAGGTATTTGTCAGTCTCTGTAAGAACGCAGTTGTTTTGCACAAATGGAAGGTGGTGGTTCGTTCTTAATTTTCTTTTCTGGAACACCATGATGTTGGTTTTCTTTGCATTGATCGGTAATGCCCATGTGTAGCTGAATTTCTCCAAGATTTTAAGGTTTTCTTGGAGACCTTTCTCAATTGGTGACAGCAGAAGTAGGTCATCTGCATACAGCAAAAATTTCACCTGGGAGTCATGGAGTGTGAGACCTGGTGCTGTGGAGGATTCCAGAGCGGTGGCCAGCACATTGATGTAAATGTTGAAGAGCATTGGACTTAGGGTGCAGCCCTGTCTGACTCCACAGCTCTGCTGGAATTCAGCCGTTCATCTACCATTCACACTCACGCTGCAGCGGCTCTCGGTGTAGGAGCTTTTGATGACATCATAGGTCTTTCCTCCTATTCTGCTCTCGAGCAGTTTCAGTAACAGGCCCGGGTGCCACACTGAGTCAAAAGCCTTGCTAAAGTCCACAAAACAAGTGTACATCTTCCCGTGCTTTGTGTTGTAGATGTGGCTCTGTTGAACAGTTTCCTCAGGTTGCTGCTGACACATATTCCTCTGTAGTTGGCAGGGTTGTATATATACACAGTATATATATATATATATATATATATATATATATATATATATATATATATATATCTCCAGAAATATTTGGATAGTGACACAAGTATTGGCACGTTAGCTGTTTGCCAAAGCATATTAAAGATACATAATATTCAACAGTCATATTCAAGATACGGTTACACACGTGTTCAAAATTGTTGGTACCCCTCGTTTAATGACAGAAAAACCCACAATGGTTACAGAAATAACTTGAATCTGACAAAAAAGTAATAAATCAAAAATTTATGAAAATGAACAAATCAAAGTCAGACATTGCTTTTCAACCATGCTTCCACAGAATTTAAAAAAAAAAAATAAAACTCATGAAAGAAGCCTGGACAGAAATGATGGTACCCTTAACTTAATATTTTGCTGCACAACCTTTTGAGGAAATCACTGCAATCAAACAATTCCTGCAACTGTCAATGAGACTTCTGCACCTCTCAACAGGAATTTTGGCCCTCTCCTCAAGAGCAAACTGCTCCAGTTGTTTCGTGTTTGAAGGTTGCCTTTTCCAGACGGTATGTTTCAGCTCTTTCCAGAGATGCTCAATAGGATTTAGGTCAGGGCTCATAGAAGGCCACTTCAGAATAGTCCATTGTTTTCCTCTTAGCCATTCTTGGGTGTTTTTAGCTGTGTGTTTATGGTTCTTATCCTGCATGACCTGCAAATGAGACCAAGCTTTCTGACACTGAGCAGCACATTTCAATCTCGAATCCCTTGATAGTCTTGAGATTTCAATGTACCCTGCACAGTTTCAGGACACCCTGTGCCATATGCAGCAAAGCAGCCCCAGAAAGCAGCAGTTCCTTAAGCTTGAAGTTCCCCTTTAATCTGTTTAGAAGTTTTTCTGGGCTCTTTTTTTACCATTTGTGTTATCCATCTCTTTGATTTGTCATCAATTTTCCTCTTGCGACCACGTACAAACACAATACAATTAATAGAATGATATATGACCTATCAATTTGAATTATCATAATGTATTCAAATCAATCAACTATACTTCCAATAATAGAAGCAATCAATGCTTGATAAAGAGCAAATTTAATATTAAATTATTCATTTGGTAAATCTGACAAAACAAATATTTAAAATAGCCACGGTTTGTGCTACTAAGTACATAATATTATGAAGCTACACTGAGAAAAGAGCCTAAATATCCGTGCCCTCTGAACAGATCTTAACCTTCGTCCGGCTGAGTAGGTACAATTGTACCTATTCCGTTTTAAAACTGCAATAACTTTTTTCGAAAAGCCGTAGAGGGCTGAAATTTCGTGACATCTCTGCAGTTTTGGTCCAGAATATATTGGCCAAATTTCAATACAATATCTCCACCCCCTTCCGAGATAAGGGGTCGAGATATTTTTGCATCCATAACAAGTTGCATAGGTACAAATGTACCCTCATATATTTTGAATGAAGATAATGCAAGGAAAAAAGAATAATTTTTTTTAATGATAATGCTATTTTATTATTATAAACAAGTAAAAAAACTGTTCATTTACATTATAAAAGAAAATGTAAGAAACTTTTTTTATTGATTTTCTTCGCAAGTAATGCATGTTGCCTTTGCTATCGAGTGTTCATCGCAAATGGGTTTCACACAAACCACACAAGACTTTCTAGTCTTATGTTGTTTTCGCCTCAGGTCTCGGCAGACATAGCAACTGCCAACAACAGGGGAGGGTCCACGACTACCATGAGGTATTTGAGGGCCAGCTGCTGCTTGCGATGCTACCAGAATGCATAGTCCAAGCACCATTTCTACTGCACCTTGAAGAAAATGGTTTCTCATCATCATTCGGTTTGTACTATGATCTTCAATTGCAGGCATACACAGCTGATTTGCGAGATCTTTCAGGAACTTTCTTCGTTGATCCTTTGTCCTGAAGCTTAGATTGTGTTCTCTGTAGATGATGTAGGATGCAAACCCAGTGACGTCAATCATATTGTAGAAAAATGCCAGAGGCCAACGTAATGTTCGCCGTTTCACAGTGTACTCTCCCAACATTTTATCCATAACATCAACTCCGCCTTTTGTTTTGCTGTAGTATTTTATTATCTCTGGCTTGGCTGCTAGTGTCTCTTCAACTTCTCCCATCATGTGCATAGATGATAGAAGCACGACTGATTTGTTCTTCTTTGGTACATATGAACAGACTGTTGCATCATGATTGTAGGCAAAATTTGTCGAGTTTACAGGCCTTTCTTTGGCAGGCTGCATGTTGCTAGGTAGGAACCTTTTGTTTTTTCTCACTGTACCAACTAGTGTCATGTTCCAGGAGTTCAATACCTTAGCTAGTTCCATGGTTGTAAAGAAGTTATCGATGGTGACATTTCTTCCAGAGCCTTTATACGAGCTCACTAGGTCCAATACTGTTCGTTCACCAATGTTTACTTGTCGAGGACCATCAGTTGGTTTCCCAGTGTAGAGCTGACCTTGTAATGGGTAGGCGTTTGACGAGTCACAAGCCCAGAAAATCTTTATGCCATATTTAGCTGGTTTTGAAGGTATATACTAGGTAAATTTAGTATGGCCTCTAAATGGAAATAATTGCTCGTCGACGGTGATACAATTATATGGATTGTAGGCTCTCTTCAGATTTCTGTTCAGCATTGTCCAGATGTCCCGTATTGGTGCAGATTTATCTGTTTGCATACATTCTGCACGTGTATTTTCGTTGTCAAATCTGAAAAATCTGAGTATCATCTTGAAGCGGTCACGAGATATGGCTGCACGTATAGGAGGCAGAGCATCAACATTGTCTCTGTGCACACCAGCAGCAATCAGTATGCCCAAAAATGCATGGAGTTCAGTTTCAGTAAATTGCTTGAATGTTTTTTGTGGTGAACGTTCAGAAGAATCAGGAAAACGTTGTACCAGTTCGTTGTTGTAAGCATCACAAACTCTCTTGGCCTTTCGATTCGTTTTTCGTAATATGATGTCACACATCTCGGGAGTCATGATTGACTTGAATATCTCTTTTGCTGTATACAGGTTGCTGATTGCTGCAGGGCCACCTCTTTGTCGTAGGACATTACGAGATTTTGTTTGTGCATTTGGCAATGGATCACTACACCATTGAGTTTTATCCTTAGCAGTTCAAATGTCGCCTGCACTTTGAGGCACAGACTCATCCTCAGAACTTTTGTCTGAGTTGTATTCATTTTCCTGCTCTATGACCATTTCTTGTTCAATGTCTGAATCTTCTTCAGTAACATCCACTTGTGGTACATAGTTTTCATCATCAGATGCAACATATGGTTCTTCCTCATGCTCAGAATCAGATTCTTCTAGCATTCGCATTATTTCCTCAGACGTAAATCTGTAAATATGAAAAATAAATAATTTTCCGAAATACTACACAATACTACATTATTGGCTTTTCACAAAATGATACTAACCTGCAAACACGTTTTCTTGGATTATGGCAGAAACTAAATCCAGCATCACTATCACTCATGATGACTTGGTAGGTGAATTTTGGCTTCGTAATTTAGTTCAGTAACACGTGGCAAGTAGAATGAAACTCGATTCTAAAGTGCAGATAATAAAGTAAATTATTTCTAGTGATAATTATTTATAAATGTCATTTATATATTATGTAAACCGTATACGGTTTCAGAATTTTCATTCCATCTACGACTGTTTTTTCGACCAATAGGAAAATTGTAACAGAGCCACCATCTTTATTTTGTGCTGAATATAAGTAAAACATCGTATAACAATATGTAGATACTAATTATTATCCATTTTTCGCATAAAAATCATACCTATAGTGATAAGTTTCATACAAAATATATGTAAGCCAAGTCCAGGCTCAAAGACAATTTCTGACTGTTCTGTCCCCACATAAGGCGAATGAAGGTATAACTGGCTGCTAGATTCTGTGAAACTTTCCTACCTTCGTATCCAAGAAATTGAAGACTTCACAAGCCTAGAAATGTGTGTGCTCACAGCAATGAGATGAACAGCAAAATGGCTACTGAGAGGAGGGAGGCAGGAAGAGAAGTAGAAGCCACTCCCAGTTTGAATCAACTTAATTGACAGCAACATAAGTGAACAGTAACAACACTGGCCAATAGATATCAGCATAACATTTGTAGCTGAATGAACTTTAGTTTCTGAAACCAAGTAAAGGAGAAAGTCTTCCCACAGTGGAGGTATATACGAAGGTACAATTGTACCTCTGCAGCCTGTTAATTTTACAAAGTTATGTAGTCTGACGAAGGTTATTATTAAACTCAAAGTCAGAAGAGTTTCCAAGAATAAAACCAAACCTTACTCAAATATATTGTATCTATGAATCAAGCATAGCGCCAAAGCAAGTACTACAGCAAATACAAAAGCACCAATCTATATTTAAAAAATAATTTAAACATAAATAAAAATAGAAAGATATTCGTAGTCTCTAGTGAAGGTCTATAACAACCATATATATGTAAAAAAATGGAGTATAAGAATTCAAATGAAATATGATAAATAAATCGAAAAACATAATCAGTGATCAAATAGGATCAAGAGTCTTCCAAATGATAAAAGTTTAAATGAGAGAATTTATTCGAATAGAATAAAATTTTACAAAAATCCACATTCGCCAAAATGTTGATTTTTTTTTTGTAAGGCCGGTTTCACATTAGCGCTTTTTAAGCGCACGCACGGCCGGGGTAGCTCCGCCCCCGAGCCGGCTCTCTGCCCGGCGTGCCCGCCCCTTGCTTGTAGCGCCGCCTACTAGCGGACAGCGGCGCCTGCGATCGGCGCACCCTATCTTTAGCATAGGGTGCGCAGATCGTGCGCAGGCCGTGCGCTAGTTGCGCTTTGACCTGCGCTGCGCACTTTTGACGGTGCGCCGTGCACGCCAAAATCCGAAAAGTTTGATTTTGGCGCGCACGGCGCACCGTCAAAAGTGCGCAGCGCAGGTCAAAGCGCAACTAGCGCACGGCCTGCGCACGATCTGCGCACCCTATGCTAAAGATAGGGTGCGCCGATCGCAGGCGCCGCTGTCCGCTAGTAGGCGGCGCTACAAGCAAGGG
>NW_027361801.1:31217500-31282500 GCF_039654945.1 Dendrobates tinctorius | reverse complement strand
AAAAAATTATTATATACAGTGGGTAAGGAAAGTATTCAGACCCCTTTAAAATTTTCACTCTTTGTTTCATTGCAGCTATTTGGTAAATTAAAAAAAGTTGATTTTTTCTCATTAATGTACACTCTGCACCCCAACTTGACTGAAAAAAAAACTGAAATGTAGAAATTTTTGCCAATTTATTAAAGAAAAACTGAAATATCACATGGCCATAAGTATTCAGACCCTTTGCTCTGACTCTCATATTTAAGTCACATGCGGTCCATTTCCTTGTGATGGTTCTACTCCTCCATTGGAGTCCAGCTGTGTTTAATAAAACTGATAGGACTTGATTTGTAAAGGCACACACCTGTCTCTATAAGACCTCACAGTGCATGTCTCATGAATTATATAATCAGATGATATACCTATACACATGCATGTATAAAAATGTATATATATATATATATATATATATATATATATATATATATATATATATATATATAAAAAACACACACACACACACTCGCACAATATAATTCACTTCTGCTGGTTCCAGCACAGTCATCCTTGCAGTCAGGTGACAACTAGTGTCCACTAACAGTAAAAAGAACACTGCAAGATGTGGCTGAGACTGTTGTTGGCACATGACAGCAAGTGTTCAAAGCGCATCCTTGTGTTTATGTAATAACTGTTGGAATTGTCAGAGCCCGACCATGTATATATTACAGTCATATGTAAAAGTTTGGGCACCCCTATTAATGTTAACCTTTTTTCTTTATAACAATTTTGGTTTTTGCAACAGCTATTTCAGTTTCATATATCTAATAACTGATGGACTCGGTTATATTTCTGGATTCAAATGAGGTTTATTGTACTAACAGAAAATGTGCAATCTGCATTTAAACAAAATTTGACCGGTGCAAAAGTATGGGCACCCTTATCATTTTCTTGATTTGAACACTCCTAACTACTTTTTACTGACTTCCTGAAGCACTAAATTGGTTTTGTATCCTCATTAAGCTTTGAACTTCATAGCCAGGTGTATCAAATCATGAGAAAAGGTATTTAAGGTGGCCACTTGCAAGTAGTTCTCCTATTTGATTCTCCTATGAAGAGTGGCATCATGGGCTCCTCAAATCAACTCTCAAATGATCTGAAAACAAAGATTATTCAACATAGCTTTTCAGGGGAAGGATACAAAAAGTTGTCTCAGAGATTTAACCTGTCAGTTTCCACTGTGAGGAACATAGTAAAGAAATGGAAGAACACAGGTACAGTTCTTGTTAAGCCCAGAAGTGGCAGGCCAAGAAAAATATCAGAAAGGCAGAGAAGAAGAATGGTGAGAACAGTCAAGGACAATCCACAGACCACCTCCAAAGACCTGCAGCATCATCTTTCTGCAGATGGTGTCACTGTGCATCGGTCAACAATACAACGCACTTTGCACAAGAAGAAGCTGTATGGGAGAGTGATGCGAAAGAAGCCGTTTCTGCAAGCACGCCACAAACAGAGTCGCCTGAGGTATGCAAAAGCACATTTGGACAAGCCAGTTACATTTTGGAAGAAGGTCCTGTGGACTGATGAAACAAAGATTGAGTTGTTTGGTCATACAAAAAGGCGTTATGCATGCGCTGTATTGTTGACCGATGCACAGTGACACCATCTGCAGAAAGATGATGCTGCGGGTCTTTGGAGGTGGTCTGTGGATTGTCCTTGACTCTTCTCACCATTCTTCTTCTCTGCCTTTCTGATATTTTTCTTGGCCTGCCACTTCTGGGCTTAACAAGAACTGTACCTGTGTTCTTCCATTTCCTTACTATGTTCCTCACAGTGGAAACTGACAGGTTAAATCTCTGAGACAACTTTTTGTATCCTTCCCCTGAAAAGCTATGTTGAATAATCTTTGTTTTCAGATCATTTGAGAGTTGATTTGAGGAGCCCATGATGCCACTCTTTATAGGAGAATCAAATAGGAGAACTACTTGCAAGTGGCCACCTTAAATACCTTTTCTCATGATTTGATATACCTGGCTATGAAGTTCAAAGCTCAATGAGGTTACAAAACCAATTTAGTGCTTCAGGAAGTCAGTAAAAAGTAGTTAGGAGTGTTCAAATCAAGAAAATGATAAGGGTGCCCATACTTTTGCACCGGTCAAATTTTGTTTAAATTCAGATTGCACATTTTCTGTTAGTACAATAAACCTCATTTGAATCCAGAAATATAACTGAGTCCATCAGTTATTAGATATATGAAACTGAAATAGCTGTTGCAAAAACCAAAATTGTTATAAAGAAAAAAGGTTAACATTAATAGGGGTGCCCAAACTTTTACATATGACTGTACATTATATGTCTTATCTGTGTCATCTGCTATCCATTTTATTTATTGTCAATGGAACTGATGTAAATAGCTGAGAGCAGCGCTTAGCAGCTCTACGGATAATGAATAGAGCAAAGGCCAAGCATGCACAACTCTGCTCCATCCAGGAAGACTGCAAAGTTGCATCGGCTTTGTTGTAGCTGTTTTCATTCTGACCCAGAGTCAGATATGCTAGATCACCAGTGAGCCCAAATTAGGAGTTTACGCCCTTAATTTACAAGTGCTTGGAGACAAAAGAGACTGCACACGGGCCATGGGCAAATCACTTTATCTGCCGTAATGAAACACAAGGCAATCTTTTATACCATTTACAACAATATGCAATTCTATGTAGCCCCCACCACTTCCCTAGGGTCATACCTTGTTTACAATGTACCCAGAACACGTTGTGGCTGACTATTGAGAGCATATATAATAAGAAGCATATTTTCCTTGAAGAAGAGACAGGCAAACCTTCAGTGTCATAAGAATAAATGAAAGGCAAAAGGCAAATGAAGAATTAAAGGCAGTTAGGCATTTAAAGGCAAATCATTAACCCTTCCATATCAGCTTCACTGGCGGTATGTACACCTCTGTTTTTAATCTCTAAATTACTATAAGACTAAACCAGGCAAATCCATTCTATTTCCAATAGTTCTCTGATGTTTGTCCTAGCATTGACAATGTTGTCCCTTTGCTCTACTTTTAAATAATATTGTCTTATTCGATCTTGTCCACTTATTTGCTTTACAACTAAAATTTTACTCATTTACCGTATATAGTGCTATTAATTCCACAGCGCCTTACAGACATTATTGGCACTGGAATGGAATGGCTGTCAGACATGTAGAGAAGCTGATTTTTATAAAAACTGTGCAGTGGTCTCTTAATTTTTGCCAGATCTATATATATATATATATATATATATATATATATCTCAAGATTAAAGCATGTGTACATACCATGGCCAGAAAAAATAATAAAGGTACAAATGCAATCAAGTAACGGTAAACATGAACTAAACCTGGAGGGGTGTATTATATATATATATATATATATTTTTTTTTTTTTCTAATAAGGTGATTTACAGTATGATAAAGTCCAAATCACTCCAAGTCCATTATGGCAGATACACATAATGAACCCAGACTAATGTATTATGTAGATACAAATAACAAAGAACATGTTACCGCAAGGTGCAGATATCCAGCTGCCCACCACGGCTGATGCATGTTTCACTTGAAAGGCTTCATCCAGGGGTCTACATATTGCATTAGTCTGGGTTTGTTAAGTGTATGTGCTGTGTATATACTGTTTTGCACTTTACTTTGTGCATACATGTGTATAGGTGTTCCATCTGATTTTTGTATGAGAACTATTTTATTAACTTTTTACATATCCGTTTCCCCCCCACCTTTTTATGTTCTTGTTCTTATGTGTCCCCTCCTGTTTCATTGAGACTAATATATTTATATATGATTGAATATGTCTTTTTAACTTTGTTAAAATAAAAATATTTTTAGCCATTCACATAAAAGTTTGATTTATCTCAGTGTTAGTCTAAATACATATTTATGCTAAGAAAGTCCAAAATAAAATAGTATCTTCCTTTATGCTAATGTTAAAGAGCTAGTTAAAAATGAATTCCCTTATGGGTAGGACTGTAGAGTTGTGCTCAGTGATACTAGGAAATCAATTGAGTAACTGGATACTCGGATGTGCTCGTTACTTGGTGAGCATTTGCTGATGCTTGATTTCAAACTTGAATCCCCACCTAGCATATTTGGTGCCTGTTACACAACCAATAAGCATGTGGGAGCTGTCTGTGCATCACTGTAATGCCGTAGCCATCTTGGCAGTGGCATTACTGTGAATGCTGTCGGTGTCGCATCATCAAGGTTTAAAAAATTACAGGTGCTGCCAGACTCCACACACTGATGCCATTGCACAGCTCTGTGACAGTTATTATTGGAGAGACAGTGTGTTTGTCTGAGCATGAGTGTGCACAGTTTATTAACAAATTAGAGTCCTGTAGTGTTGATACTGGTGCTGAAGCTGAACCATCATACTAGCAGTCCTTGTAAGGGCCAATTTTGTACTTTGCTGTTTGTATTAGATACAGTATTTAGAATTGGGAGGGAAAATGAGTTGCAAGAGCAGGGAGAAAAACTGAATACAATGTTTAGGGAGGGATTAGGGTTTTGCAGTCTGTTGCTAAATATACAGCTGCTACAGTTGAATACATTTTTTTTGGGGGGGTGAAAAAAATTGACAATATTGTCATCCAGAGTACTTGATGGTTTGAGGGACTTTCTGTCTTGTATAATACTCCAAAAAAACCTTGAAACATTTCTATATTCAATCTGCATGCACCCACAGTGAATATTATCACTCTGCTCCACATCAAGATCGCTCAAAAACAATAATGGTAGCTTTCCAAATATCAGTATTCCTTAGTGGTCATGCAGCGTTGTGCTGTCTACAAAGTAAGTTACTCACTGGACCTTCTGTCTGAAGCTGTCAACAGGAGAAACATGGAGGCTGGATGCGGGAAGGACAAACTGTGTCCGTAGAATCAAAAAGACATGCAGGAGCAAGCTGGAGGAAGAGCAGCAGATGGAAGGAGGAAGCCGCATCTGTTGAGCCAGGGCAGTTGTGACTGGTAGCATCCCTGGATACCAAACCAAGGATGGACGGAGGCACTGGAAAGGGTGTGTGATGATACAGAGTACGGAGTCTGGATCTAGACAAAAAAATAAGCCAATACGTTTCAGGGAAACTCAATTCCCCTTTGTCAGGGTGTATGCAAAATAGCACTTTATGGTCAATAACTTCGATAGTAATTAAAAATTGTAATTTTATTTAAATTCATATATTGAAAAAATGTTTTTATATTAAGTGAAAATAGGCATTAAAGTGAAATTTTAAAATAAAGAATTATGTCAAAGGGTTTTTAAGGCCAATATATTTTTTGTAAGCAGATTCCAATTGTATAACTGTGTGGTTATAATGTCATAAGAAAAAAAAAACATTTATTCAATAATTTAGAAATACTAAACCATCATGGGAAAAAAAGGGGGAAAGTCATGACTGGATGCAATTTAAGAGATGGTTGGGGGTTAAGGGTTTCCAGGGTGGAAGGTGAGGGCTTTTTATATAAAAAAAAAAAAAAAAAGTCCACTAATATGAAAAAGAAAATGTACAAATTATCATCAGGAGTGTAATAGAAAGGCCTAAATACTATAGTGCGGACAACAAGAAAATATCACAAAAAATAAAGGATCATCTTAATAATATCAAAAAAAGGATTTCAAGGGCACCCACTGTCAAAATATTCTAAAACACAAGGGAGAAAGTAGCTCAAATATAGTTTTATCCTACCTTAAAAAAATATTTTTGTATGTTTAATTAATCTTTTGGCTAATATTTTATACAACTTTAGTCCTACCTCTGTATTTACATTTTGCCTAGTGAGTAACACAACAGATTCTCTTTTTGTCACGATCTCCACTCTGTTCCTGTCTGATATGTTACTTTGTGTAGGGGTTGTGCTAGGTTTGTGCTGCATCATTTGTGTTCACTTTACTTGATTAGTCTTCTACTTAAGCATGCTAGCTCCTTCACTTTGTGTCAATCGTACACTTGCTGTTGATTGTGTAAGTCTGATCACTCTGTGCTCTGCGCATAACCCAGCCTGACTATATTCCCTTCCTGGACTTAGACTATTTACTTGTGACCTGACTTCTCTTTTGCCTGCTCCCTGTACACTATATTGCCTTACTGGTTTTCCTGACCCCGGCTTGTGAATCGGATTTCGCCTCTGACTACCCCTTGTTATACTGCACCATTTCCTTGACCTGACCTCAGATCGTTTGACCTCCCTTTACTTATCCAGTAAGTAGTATTACATTACTATCTGTTATAGCAGTCTTTCTCTCCATTTTTGGGAATTAATATTGCTATAGTAACTCACATCACACTCATTGATTTCCCTGACAGATTGTTCCACAAGATCTGTGTATCTGTCTGCAGCTTCTTTACACTTAGTTTATCCTTATCTTCAGGGCACTAGTGTGTAGTTTTTGCATATTTTTTATTTCTGTATTCAGTTACTCATCCATATACTATTAAGATGCCTGTGGTAAATTTTATTGCTACATAACAGTCTGAAAAAATTGTTGAAACATTTTTTCTGCAGTCAATTACTCATCCATATACCATTATGTGGTCTGCGGTGCATTTCGGTGTTATATAAAAGGTTAAAAAAGCATTTAAAAATTTGTCTGTATTCAATTATTATTATTATTATTTATTTATATAGCACCATTGATTCCATGGTGCTTCACCTGAGAAGGGGTTACATACAAATTACAGATATAATTTACAGAAAGCAAACTAACAATGACAGACTGATACAGGGGGAGATTACCCTACCCTTGTGGGCTTACATTCTACAGGATGGTGGAGAAGGAGACAATAGGTTGGGGGTTGTAGCAGCTCTAGTGATGTGAGGCGGTAGCTCCGGTAGTAGTGATGAGACAGCAGGGTCATTGCAGGCTTTAAGCTTTCCTGAAGAGGTGGGTTTTGAGTCATAGTCATTTAGTCATCCATATAATATATGGTGTTTTCTGTGACATTTCTATGGTATATAAGACTCCAAAATTAGTGTTAAAAAATTTGTCTGGATTCATTTAGTTATCAGTACAGTAGTTGCTGCTTTCTGTGACATATCTGTGGTAAATACTGTAAGACTACAAAAAAGTGTGTAAAATTTTGACTGCATTCAGTTAGTCACCAATAGTATATGGTGTTTTCTGTAACATTTTGGTGGCATATAAGACTCAAAAAAAGTTGAAAAAATTGTCTGCATTCAATTAGTCATCCATACAGTATTAGCTGCTTTCTGTTAAATTTCAGTTGTATATAAGAGTCCAAAAAGCATTCAAAGATTTTTCTGTATTCAACTGATCATCCATGGAGTTTTAAAATCTCTTGAGTATGTTGTAAATGCACATGCAAAATAATCTGCAGGGTATCAGCCCAACTTTGACTTTATTTGCGACAGATTGCCTGATTAACATCTATCAAGTGGCAAAATGCATTGAGATGCCCATGGGGAATACAAGCACCTAATTATTAGTAATATGGTTACTTTTTATGTCTATTGATTCCATGTGTATATTGGCATAGACACCTGAGGTTTGACTATTGCATAACATAGTATCTGCCTGTAATATATCAGTCATAATTAGCCCTGCTCTCATTATTGCTCCCATTTGGGGATTGTTCTTTCCTTTCTTTATAGATGTCCATCGTGGCACAATTTCACAATTTTATGATAATCTAGATTGCAGCTGAACATGAATTTTGTGATGATGTATGATAAATTTTAAGTCCTGGCTCCAGTTTATTTTATACATATAGATATTGACATGAGGTTTCCTTAGGGAACTTTGTAGCATTGTTTATGAATAGTAATATATCTATGCGATAATACCCATCACTACCCATTCATATCTGTATCAGTTTATTCTTGTTTATCCTATATGCCCTGCAGTATCTTTAGTGTTGTAGTACACTAGGGATCACTGATTCCTGTCCATCTTTTTTCTAGGACAATGCAAGATAGCCCAGGGACAGATGACATATGGATGGGGGCACCATTTTTGCAATCTATAGGGTGACAACCTCCACAGTTAGGAAGGTATGTGTTAGGTTTAATGAGGGAGAGACCACATTTCTGCTACTTAGTTATTCTAGGTGTTGCACTTTATCACTTTATTTGCACTACATATATTTATGTCCTTAGGGTCTATACATTTTTTTAATCTATACCTAATAAAGGTTTTTTTTAACAGTTTTTTTCTTGTTAGCCAATTCTATACCCTTGGGGATAACTTTCTATGTTAACTGGTATATAAAACTCCCAAAAAGAGTTGAAATTTTTATCTGTATTCAATTGCTCATCCATAGAGTATTACGTGCTTTGGGGTAAATTTCATTGGTATATTACACACCAAAAAAGCTTTCAAAATGTTTCTGTATTCAATTACTCATCCATAGAGTGTTATGGATTCTGGGGTAAAATTTTGTGGCATTAAACACTCCAAAAAAGAGTTCAAAAATTTTTATGTATTGAATTAGTAATCCATACGGTGTAACATGCATAGTGGGCTACAGAATCCTTAACGACTCCTGAGGGAGCTTCCAGAGGAATATCAGAAACAGACCAAGCTGGCATGATGTCAGAGGTGGCAATAACCTTTGGTCTGGAACTGGCCACTTTACCAGAACCACCAGGATCCATACACAGGCCACTGTCTTCACTGCTGGGGTTCTTGAGGACTGCATGCGGGACAGCCAAGATCCAGCAACTAGTGAATGAACTGCGGGACCTAGGCTTGTCGGAAGAGAGAAGGAGGAATGCCAGGACAAGGACTGAAGAAATGCTATCAGGAACGCTAACCACAAGGTAAAGACAGTTGGCCTAATGGAATAATGTCATTATGTACAACCAGCAGTGGAGATGGGGGTCCATAGAAGAGTTTGGGACCCATCGTCACATTTTGTTCAACCAGCAGGCAGTAGAGACAGAACACTTGCTTTGAAAGCTGCAAGAACTGATGGCTGGAACCAAGGTTCTCAAAGTGGAGGGTCAATGTCACTGGTATGCGGTAGGTGTGATCCGAGAAGAAAGGGAGCAGAGTGAAACATTGAGAAATGAATAGGTTGGGAGAGGCTACTCAATATTGCTCGAGATGGAGCTACAACCCCTGAGAGATTGTACTGTCCTCGGGGTTCCCTACCACTTATGCGGGAGCAGGCGATGGTGCAGGTGACACAATAGGCCGTTTCCCATTTCTACATGTCGGGGGCTCTGGTACAAAGTTGGGTCACTTACATCCCAGGTAACTGTGTATTGGGCTCCAGAAAGCAGGTGGAAGCAGTCCCTCCAGCCTCCCAAAGAAGGCAATGAAGAAGCTGACACCTGAAAAGGATCACTGTATTAACCTTATAATTTTTTACTGATTTTGCACTTTTTGCAGGAGTACATACAGTACACTTTCAAAATATTTATTTTCAAAAAATGTTTCTGGATTCAATTATTCATCTATACAGTTTAACGTGCATTATGTAAAATTACGGTGCGCTAGCGTTTTAAAAAACACTTGGCTGGTACAGTTCACAATTGTTTTCTGTTCCAAAAATTGACTGATATCATATATACTCTATAATTTGATTTATGTGAAATTCCGTTGGTTTGAAATAAAAATAAAATTGGCCTGCTACAGGTGTACCCAAATTTGGTTTCTTGGTACTCGGTCCCCAGCTAGATGTATTTCTCCCATTGTGGTGTCCCCACCTTTTACCAGCACATGTCCAGCAACATCACCTGTGCCTTTAAAAATGCGGTTACTGAGATTGTACACTTAACCCTCCGTCAGGAACAATATTCGCACTAACTCGTAATGGAACAATGTGCCTGTCAAGCGCAGACTAGAAAAATGCCTAGAATATCTAATTTTCTCAATTTCAGTGATCTAAAAGTGATCAGAGACCTTCATAGGGATGTAATAAAAGAGACTACACATTATCAGGTGCAAAACAAACCCATTTACTCAACATAAAAGTAATAACTTTGATATACACAAATTTCAAAACTCCCACCAAATAGCCCCCAATGATATCAAGTAACGGTTATTAAAAAAGAGAAAATTTTGGCACAAAAACATTTTCTAGGCACCTAGAATAATATTACACACAGAATTAATCTGAATTAGATCCTGAAGGTTCCCCAGAAAAAACACATTTGCAAAGCAAAGAGCAAGAATTGCAATACATTTTTGCATGTGTCAGGCAGATTGCATGATGACATTTGAGACATTCATAATTAGAAAGCCTTCTGTTCCCGCTTTCCATGGTGCAGGTGGTGCATCTCCTTCTTTTGGGAGGTGGTACAGGTGTTGGATTTTCAGTATCAATATCTGGGCGGAATCTTTTGAGCCTAACTTGAAGGCCAGAGGGGATACCGATGGTTTTCATACTTCTCCTGCGTAGCTCTCCAAGCATTAGTTCATGGGCCAATTTTTTTCAGGTACAATCGTCTACGGAGTGGTTCAAGCTGGTTTTCAAAGTAAATTATTTGTGAATTTATACCACCCAAATTTAGCATAGCGAAAAATATGACCATTGGCCAGCGCTTGGTGTTTCTGCTGACGCTGAAAGTTGAGCACATCTGATCAGCTGTATCAACACCCCCTTTGGTTTCATTATAAAATGTAATAATCTCTGGTTCTTGTTGTGCTTCAGATTTAGGATCGATGGCATCATCATTATGTAGCGTTGAGAGAAGTACATTTTTTTTTGCGTGGTACATAGGAAACCAAAACCTTTCCATCATGGAATGCAAACATACTGCTGTACTCTTTTCTCCCTGTCACAGTAACAAGCTCCGACATACGAAAGCTTCTGCGTTTTTAGATAATCAATAAGATCACAATTTGAAAACCAATCATCAGCAGTTATATTGCGACCTGATCCAAATAAGGGCTCAGACATTCTTTTCACAACATCAGTGGGTTTGTTGCTGACACAGTAAGGACCATCTGGCTGTTTACCAGCATAAATTTCAATGTTGTATGTGTAGGTCTTACTGGCATCAACAAGGGCATACATTTTTATTCCGTATTTGCTAGGTTTTGATGGTATGTATTGACGAAATGCGCATCTACCACGAAAACCAGGGAGCATTTCGTCAATTGTGATATTTGCCCCAGGTCGATAGTTTATCTTACAGTTTTCCACAAATTTGTGGAATACATCGCGAATTGGAGCAAGTCGGTCATATGTTTTACGTTCTGTTCGGGTAGTTCTGTCATCAAACCGAAGGCAACGAATTAGAATCTTGAATCTTTTTAACAAGGTTAAATTTTTCAGTTCCATCACTTTCTATACCCCAAAGTTCCTCCAAACTTTGCTGATTTGCCCTATAAGCTCCTGCAAGGTATAATAATCCAAAAAATGCACGCAGTTCCATTTGATCCGTGGGCTTCAGGATTCTGTCACAGATGAACTTGTGCTTTATATTGTCTATATATTGATTAGTGTATATGACAATAGAGTCCAGAATGTCATCTGTGAAAAAAGTATTCCAGCATTCAGCTGCATTTTTTGCATTACGTGCTGTTCCCATAACTGCAGGAAGGTGGTTGATAATGTTATGAGGTTCCATACGTTTTTTTATGGGTGGATTCTTGTTCCATTTGGTTTTTTTATCATTTCCCATATAATAAGATTCTATATCTTCTTCCCGCTACTAATGTACCTATACCCGACATTGCTATTTCTGTGTGTGGTTCCACTATTACTCCCCAGCAACATGCCCGCTGTCTTGGGGTCATACTTGATTCCGAGCTTTCCTTTGCCCCCCACATTCGATCACTGGCTCGCTCTTGTCATCTGCACCTCAAAAACATTTCTAGAATTCGACCTTTTCTTACTTTTGACTCTGCAAAAACTCTTACTGTTTCTCTTATTCATTCTCATCTCGACTATTGTAACTCTCTTCTAATCGGTCTCCCTCTTACCAAACTCTCCCCTCTCCAATCTGTCTTGAATGCTGCAGCCAGGATCATATTCCTCACCAATCGTTACACCGATGCCTCTACCTTGTGCCAGTCATTACACTGGCTACCAATCCACTCCAGAATTCAGTATAAACTTATTACCCTCACCCACAAAGCCCTCCATGGCTCAGCACCACCCTACATCTCCTCCCTTGTTTCAGTCTACCACCCTACCCGCGCCCTCCGTTCTGCTGATGACCTGAGGTTAGTATCCTCAATAGTCAGAACCTCCCACTCCCGTCTCCAAGACTTTACACGTGCGGCACCAATTCTTTGGAATGCACTTCCCAGGTCAATACGATTAGTCCCCAATCCCCACAATTTTAAGCGTGTCCTGAAAACGCATTTATTCAGACTGGCCTATCGCCTCAACACATTAACCTAACCTATCCCTGTGTGGCAGAGCCAAAAGTTTTACCATAACCAGGTTCCCAGCATCATGTCCCCACATGCTTTATGCATCCATTAGCCCTCTGTGTCTGTACTGTTACACACTTAACATTATGGCTGGTCCATACAATCAGAGCAACTGTTACCACCCACCTTTCGTGTCTACCTCTTTCCTCATAGACTGTAAGCTTGCGAGCAGGGCCCTCACTCCTCTTGTTATTTGTTATAATCTACTGTATGTGATTATTGTTATGCTGTAATGTCTATTGTCTGTACAAATCCCCTCTGAAATGTAAAGTGCTGCGGAATATGTCGGCGCTATAAAAATAAAATTTATTATTATTATTATTCTTCCTCCTCATCACTGTCACCATCTTGCTCTGTTTCAGAATTTAGTTCACAGACTTCCACCTCATCATGAGAATCAATCTCACTTTCTTCAAAATCCTCAGTCATTGTGGTGTCTGCATCATCATCATCATCATCTAACAGCATGTTTCCCACTTCCTCAACATGATGGGGTTTTGAAAGATCATACATTTTCTTCTCCATTTCAGAAGATAATCTGAAGCAAGAGAGAGAATATGCATTAGGGAACAATGTGCCTGAGAAGCACACTTTCATTTGTAAGAAAATCTGCCTTATTTATATGAAATATCCACAAACCATTCTCTATCCATTCATAAAACAAGCTAAATAAACAATAGTAATGACTAAAAACATTACATACCAACCTTATAAAGTATGATGTGTTCGGGACCAATGAGCCTGAGAAGCCAGCACAGCTATATCTTCCTTCCTGAAGCTCTGCAGACCAACTGTGGTATCAGGTTTCACACAGCAGCTAGAGCCAGGAGACTATCTAGAGGGAGGGGGTTTCCTGAAAATCTGGTGAGAAGGGAGAAATGAAAGTAGAAGAGCTGCGCCTGTCAGATCCATTGTTCCTGACGGAGGGTTAAGGACCGACACATGGACAAGCGGTTGGGGCAAGAGATGGTATAATTCATTGAAGGCACATTGAGTAAACATTGTAGAGGCTGGGGCCAAGTTCCACCTTGGCATTGCACATGAGCTACTGACGCAAAGAATTGCTGGCCCAACTTCTATTAGGGTTTCCTCCACCAGTTCCTGCACTACATCCTGTTCCTCCTCATCTTCCGTGTCCCATATGCTATCTAAAAGCACATCGTCTACATCGTCCGGAAGCTAGAAGCTTTGTAGCACTGCCTCAGTGAAGTGGCAACAGGCTCTGATGAAGCTAATTTGTCTAGGAAACAAACTCTACACCATGGCAGCATTATTGAAAGTAATAGCAGACCAGACAGATTTGTGGCTCTTGCCTCTGAACCTACAAACAGGTATGGTCTTATGTGCTAAAAGACAAAACCTGGTGGCGGCTGTGAAGCTGGGCAAGCTCACACACATTCTATGCTTGGCCAACATGCTCAACTTGATAGTACAGCATTTTCTGAAAACCACTCAGATTTTCTAGTGTTTCTGGTGAAGATACGCCAGTCAGTATTTTGGTCAGACTCCTCACATAACAACTGAAGAGTGGGCATGGATGTCTAACATTTGTGTAGTTCTTCAAGACTTTGAGGACTCCACAAAGATGGTGAGTGTCAATGACACCATCATCAGCACAACTATCTGACTTCTGTGTTTACTTAAACAGTCGCTGCTGACAATTAACCATGAAGCTTTGCATGCAGACCAGATGGAGATGGAGGAAGACATGTGACAGGGAAATACTACCTAGCCCAGTCTTATCTCATCTGATCAGTGCAGATTGGGTATTAATGAGGATGTGAAGGATGAGGAAGAGGAACAAGAGCTGGCTGATGCAGACAGAGGAGAGTTGGCATTAAGGTCTTTGGCATATATGGCACAAGGCTGCCTTTCCAGTGATCATCACGTTACATTTATCTTTGCCAAAAAAGAATACTGGTTGTTCACCCTGCTAGACCCATGCTACAAGGATAACTTTGCATCTCATCTTTCTGAGGCTCACCCTGCTAGACCCACGCTACAAGGATAACTTTGCATCTCATCTTTCTGAGGCAGAGAGGACTTCTAAAATGGTGCTATACCAGAATGCCATTGTGAAAATATGTTGAAAAAATTCCTTCCTTGTCAATCTAGGAGAAGAGGTGAGGGAGACACACACCAGGTACAGCAGGGGCAGGGATACAAAGAAGGAAAAGTTTTTAAAGATGGTCAAGCAATACCTGGCCGACAAAACAAGTGTACTCCCTATTTCCTCTGGGACCTTCAGCTATTGTGTTTCAAAGCTAAACACCTGGCACGAGCTGTCCCTCTATGCTTGGGAGGTGTTGTGCAGTGTGTTACAAATCCTGGAGTGGACCCACTGGATCATGGTGCCGACCGATCCGGGGTGAGCTGATCAGGTGGAACCAACCCCAATACATGGACTGTTAGGGGCAAGCCCAGGGGGAAGGTATGCCGCGATAGCTAGCGCCAGAGGGACGACTCGAAGGAAACGGAAAGAACCAGGGTAAACAACAAGCACAGTATGGAGCAGCAAGAGGCATGAAAACCAGGACCAGGCAGAGTCCAAACAGTGAGTATAGGACTCTGGATAGGGCAGGATACCCATAAGGAGGAATGAGAACCATGGCTAGGCAGAGTGCACACAGGAACACACAATAACAGGTATGGAGCAGAGTACGCACTGGGAAGCGTACAGGGACAGAGCAGAATATGCACAGAGAAACACACAATAACAGGTACGGAGCAGAGTATGCACTGGGAAGCATACAGGGACCTGAGAGCTAGTCTGCACAGGACATGTGCAGGGAAACAATAATCAGGCGCCGAGGCACGACCGCTGCTGCCAGATATACCTGACACCGGATGCCGGGTATGGTCACTTCCGAGTCAGGACTCAGGCTGCGGCCTAAGGCACCCATCAAGTGCGCATGTGCAGATGGCGGGGAACCGCGCCCCTATTCTGGACACTGCAGTAACACTGCGTTGCTTATAGCATCTTGTATGATCTTTTTTTAGTGCCACCGAGGGGGGGTCATAACAGACAAGTGCTTCCACCTGTCAGCAGGAGGTGCTGACAGTCTCACTCTGATAATAATCAACCAAGCCTGGTTTGGACCCAACTTTTCTACACCACCAGATGACAGGATATAAAGTGCTTTTAATGTTTAATATTTGAATGAGGCCAGCCAGTTGTTGTCTACTAGGATCCAGTGATGACTGGATGACCCTACTTATAGTGTTTTCCTTTGATTTGAAATAAAAACCAACATTGGCCTGATACAGGTGTAGAAATTTAGTAGTTCAAAAACAAAAATTGTCCTGCAACAGGTATACACAAATTTGGTTCCTCGGTACTCGGTCCCCAGCCACCACTATTTCTCCTGTCATGGCGACCTCACTTTTTATCAGAAGAGTAGAAGTACAACAACTACACTTTATTATTTTTTTCATGAGACACTCCAGTTGGTACCTTCATGGATGTATGGAATTTCCTGCTTGTAATTATTGTCAGGCTTTGCACTGTGTAGAGAATTTTATGAGTGCAGTAGTAACACAACTACACTTTGCTCACTACATTTGAATGAGGAACTACATTTGGTGCCTTTTTGTAAGGATGAACCTGCTTGTAATTTTTTTGTAAGGATTTGCACTTGGTGCATAACCTTTAAGAGTCTAGGCGTACCACTACATGACAATTTGAACAAAATGTGTATTAAGCCCTCCTTTGTGTCTAATATAGGGGGTATTTGAGTCCCTCATTTTGGCCCTTCTTGCTTCCTTTATAAATTAAACTGACATTTCCAATTTTCTTTAATAAACATGCAATTTTTGTTTACTTAAATTATATATATTTTTAAATGATTTTTTAAATTTTGCCTGATATGCAAGTCATTATACAGGAAAAATTGTTTCTTATTTTTTTTCCTGTAAACTTCAATTTTGAATATACCACATCTCCTGTGCAGGGGACAAAGTAAAAGAGTATACATCTGATCACTGTTAATTGTTTCTTTTAGGTTAAATCAGTTTTTATCCTGGCAGGGAATTGTTTTTCCTTAAACAATGGGTAGACATAAAATGTGCAGAACAGTTATAAAAATAAATGGGGAAAAAAGGCAGAATTGTTTTATTCTTAACAATCCTTTGCAGGAAAGTAGTTTTCAGTCCCCAATAATATTGTCAAAATGTGTGCTCAAATCATGTTGGATTGAGTCCTTTACTTCTGCATTGGTAAAGGGAATAGTCCATATATTTCAGCAATTGGGCTGGGTTGTACAATAATTATTGATGAGTGCAAGTGCATGTAAAGCCCCCGTCACACATAGCGATCGCTAGCGAGATTGCTGCTGAGTCACAAGTTTTATGACGCAACAGTGATCTCACCAGCGAGATGGCTGTGTGTGACACTGACCAGCGACCAGCCCCCCTGCCGGTTATCGCTGATCATCCTGGAATGGCCAGGACATTTTTTTGATCACTGGTCTCCCGCTGGCCAGCACGCATCGCTGCGTGTGACAGGCGGGAGACCAGCGATCAGCGTGCTGGTAACTAAGGTAAACGTTGCGTTTCTAAGCGGCATGTAGCACTTAGAAACCCGATGTGTACCTTAGTTACCAGCGCGCTGGTGCAGGGAGCTGGTAACCAAGGTACACATCTGGTTTCTAAGTGCCGCGCGCTGCTTAGAAACCTGATGTGTACCTTGGTTACCAGCTCCCTGCACCAGCGTGCTGGTAATTAAGGTACACAGTGGGTAACTAAGCGACGTGCGTCGCTTGTTACCCTCCTGTCACTGGTGCTGATCGCTGGTGAAGCTGCCTGTTTGTTTCATGGGAATTAGATGGCCACAAAACCTGCAGGGATTTCCTGACAAGCAAAGGCAATCCCAGCATGTTTTAAGCTTGTCTAACAGGAGGGAAACATGTCACTCAAGCACCCGCAATACTTGGTGCATACCTGACCACCCTAGGCAAACTCAAGTAATGAGCACTTGTGCTCATCATTCACAATAATCCTTTCCCTTCCTTGGTCATCATATGGGATTGAGAATTCACTGCAAATTGAAGAGGTTTGTACTCACTAAGCTGCATTTTAGGTAGGCACAGGAAGCGGTATGGCTGCTGAGTCCAAGCAAGTTTATTTAAAGTTCATAAACCGCTCTGGATGGCAAACCAAAACAGAGCCTTTTCCGGCAAAAAAGTGAAAACACAAAGTAAAAAGTCCTTACACCATATAGTGAGTCCACCAGCTCAGGATAGCGTCCGGTTCTTTAGGACTTTGCACAGACCAACACACAGGAGATCCACACATCTCCAGTTCCAGACACTGAATGACATACCGGCCTAAATTTTATCTGCAACACCACACCCCTGAGGATCGGATATGTGAGCAGTCATTCCCACCCATCTCTTATGACTAGTGTTGAGCATTCCGATACTGCAATATCGGGTATCGACTGATATTCGAGGTATCAGAATTCCGAAACTGAGTTGCGATACTTTCAGTATATCGAATACCGGAATCGGAAGTTCCCATAATGCAATGAGCCAGTTTGATTTTATTCAGCCAATGAGGATCCTAAGAAGTGTGGACACATCCTGTTAGAGCATGTTAGGCATGTAACTACTGGCATGGCCGTGATTGGCTGCTGAAATGATGTCATGATGCACTATAAAAGCCGCCGCCACCATTTTGGGTTCACTCTGCTGTGAATTCAGTTAGGGATAGGACACTGCTGTTCTGAGGGACAGTGTGACCTAGCGATTTGCTATATTGTGCTTTACCCAGGCTACTTTATCAACCTCTGCAGCTTTCTTTTGCCTTGCAGCGCTGTTCACGGCTGTCTGCGAGGTCTCTGTGTGTGAGTGCGGGCTCACGCTGTAGCGTGTTCTGCAACCAGCCACCTCCAGTTGTAGTCCACTCAGCGTGCGTCACTGCCTCATACATTGTCCTTTTTTGCATTAGTGCTGCTCATTTTTCTAGATTTCTCCTATTAGTGTGGTTCCATCCGTATCCAGCTAGAATATTTGCAAACACTATATAGGAGTAGATAGAGGAGCCTTTCTGCTGGCTTGTGCACTGCAGCCCCAGCCAGATTAGTATTAGACTATTTTTTGGAGCCTCATCTATTGCATTGTAGGTTACCTTCCTGCATTGTAGTAGCTACAAAAAGTTTGTGATGCTATCGGTTTTACATCTTTGGGCATATCCAGTGTCTTTTTGTGGAAAAAAAAGTTAATAAAGTTCACCAAACACTCCACTTTACAGTTGTGTAGGCCACATTAGCTCATATTAAAGTCAAGTCCACACTTTATAGAATTAGTGTTTCTTTTACCTGTTAGCAGCTGTTCAGGAATAAGCACACTAAGCCCTTAGTACTTTTCTGCCTATCTTTATCAGTCTACTAAGATGAAGAAGGCAGGGAGTAAGGCATGTGGTCGTGGGCGTGGAGTTTCTGCAGGGAGAGGATGTGGGGATTCTGTGCCTGCTGCAGGCACCAGTGACTCAGCATCCCCCAGTTTTCCCAGGGAACAGTCCTTTTTGCGCAGCTTTGTCGGAGCACCCATCTGTCTCTTCACCACCTGCCAAATTGCCCAGGCAGTCAGAGAGCCCTAGACAGGAGCCATCTCTACTTCTGTTCTCTGAATCTGTTGGCTTGGAAAGAGGGGGCTAGCCAAGCAGCATTCGAGAATTTGAAGAAGAGGTAGTAAGCAGTGATGCGCAACAGCTTTGTCTCTCTGAATCTGAAGAGGCGGGTGGGCCAGGTACCACTTTCTGGTGCGTACTGTGCTGTCGAGACTACCCAGGAGAAGCAGTCGTTTGAAGAGGGTAGTGTAGATGATGAGGTCCTTGACCCATCATGGCGTAAGGTTCAGAAAGGTGGTAGGAGCAGCTCTGAGGTAGAGATTCCCCGAACGGCCAAAAAAGGAGGGAGAGGGAGGGGGCAGACTCGGTTGCCTGTAGCCTCCACTTCGGCACCCATTAGGAGCATGCCTCTTCCAAAACGGGCGCTCCCAAGACTTGCAGTTCCTGGTCCTTTTTTGACACATTTGCAGATGACATTTTCTTATTCAAATGCAAGCTGTGTAATCAGAAAGCGAAAAGAGGGAAAAGTGTCAGCAACCTCAATACCACAAATATGTGGAAACATGTATGGACCAAGCACGTGGTGGAGTTACAAAGACCTAGGCCAACCTACAGCGCCACCTACCACCTTTTCAACTCGTGTTGTAGCCTCTTCCTCCAGCTCACACACAGCTGGTTCAGCTTCCTCACAGAATCACCATGGAAGAACCTCTGGCACTGTTGTACAGAGACACAGTGTCATTCCACCCACAGCACCACATTCCCTGTCATCCTCACACTCCCAGGCCACTCTACAGCCATCGGTATCACAGGCATGGGAGAAAAAGCACCCATACTCGGCAAACCACCCCCGAGCACAGGTTCTGAATGCTGGCATTGCAAAACTACTGTCCCTTGAAATGCTCTCATTCAGGCTGGTGGAGACTGACACCTTCCGTAACTTCATGGCATTGGCAGTCCCACAATACAACGTGCCCAGCTGCTTTTGTTTCAGCAGGCAAGCCGTCCCTGCCCTGCAAAAGCATGTGGAGGGAAAAATTAAACATGCGCTACTAAACGTCGTCAGTAGCAAGGTCCACCAGACCATAGATGCATGGACCAGTACCCATGGACAGGGACAATATCTGTCCCTCACTGCCCATTGGATAAATGTTGTAGAGCCGGGTACAGATCTTGAGAGTGACGCTGTATGTGTTCTGCCAACTCCAAGGATTGCAGGAATCCAGTCTCTATACATTGACTCCTCCTCATACTCCAGTTCCTCTGAATCAGCGCTGCAGGAGCTGTCACAGTCTACCTCCACATGGACCCGTGAACGCTTACCTGATACGACCGATGTGAGCACAGCCATGGCCAAATGTCAACAGGCCATATTGAAATTAATTTCTTTGTGGAATCGAAGCCACACAGAGCAGGAACTCTGGAATGCCATCAAGCAGGAGAACAACATATGCTTTGTGCCAGTGAATCTCCAGCCAGGCATGGTAGTGTGTGACATTGGCCGAAATCTGGTGGCAGCTCTTGGCCTAGGCAACCTCACTCACATCCCATGTCTGGCACATGTGCTCAACTTGGTCGTGCAGAGTTTTTTGAGGGACTATCCGGATCTTGATGCACGAGGTCCGCATAGAGTGTGCTCACTTGCGGCGTTCCAGCATGGCAAGATCGTGCATTGCAGCTCTGCAGCGCCGATTCCCCCTTCCGGAACATCGCATCATATGTGACCTACCCACCAGGTAGAATTCAACGTTACATATGTTAAAGAGGTTGTGTGAGCAGCAGGCAGCAGTAATGGAGTACAAGTCGCACTGTGCGCCGTTCACACTTCACCACCACTGAGTGGGCCTCTATGAAGGACATCTGCCACGTTTTGCGTGCCTTCGATGATTCCACGCGGATGGCGAGTGCAGATGATGCACTAGTCAGCATGATTATCCCCCTTATCTGCCTGCTTCAAAAAACACTGCAAGCACTAAGGGAGAAGGTTGTGGAAAAGGTGGAGGATGAGGAGTCACAAATGCCATCTGCTTCTGGACAGTCTGCGCAACGTGGTTCCTCACAAAGGCCTAGGCAGGGGACACTTTGTGAGGAGGATGAGGAGGAGTCAATGGTGGAGGAAGACATCTGTCCAGAGGAGGGAGGTACACAGTGCTCTAGTAGTCAGTATGTAGAGCACGGATGGGGTGATGCAGAGCAGGCAGAGATGATGCCTCAAGCAGGGGACAGCGTTTCTTGGCCAGTTGGCAGTCTGCAGCACATGGTTGATTTCATGCTGCAGTGCCTGAGAAACAACCACCGCATCGCCCATATTCTCAACACGGCTGATTATTGGGTGTAGACCCTCCTAGATCCTCGCTACCGGGACAACTTACAAAGCCTCAAAGCACCGCTGAACCGGGAGCGTAAAATGCGGGAGTACCAAGACACGCTGGTGCATTTCATCATGTTCTCCATTCCACCCGAGAGCAGTGCTGCTAGTGCTTTAAAAAGCAGCTCAGTGCGTCGAGGCAGTGGAGGAAGCTCTGCACAAAGAGGGAGCAGAAGCAGCGCCTCAGCACAAGGCAAGACCAGTATGGCCCAAATGTGGCAAAGTTTTGTATCCCTGCCACAAATGTCTACACCATCACAGATGGCTCCAGTCAGCAGGAGGCAACGTTTCCGTCAGATGGTGACAGACTACATGTCTTGCCCTCTCAGTGTTCTCACACACGGCTCTTCCCCCTTCAAGTTTTGGGTCTCTAAGCTTGATACATGGCCAGAGCTTAGCCAGTATGCATTGGAGGTGCTGGCTTGCCCTGCTGCTAGTGTATTATCGGAACACGTCTTTAGTTCCACAGGTGGTGTACTAACAGACCGTCGCATGCGACTATCCTCTGATAACGTTGACCGGCTTACTTTTCTGAAAATGAACAAGGCCTGGATCTCACAGGAATTTGCCAGTCCTCTTCGAGATTAAATAATTGGTTGGCAACAGTATCCAGGTCTCCTGTTGTGTTCATGTTTCTACCACCTGAACTGTAATCCCTGGGCTCCAACACCGCCAGTTGCTGCTCATAATTGCTGTCTGCACAGTCAACACATGCTCCAGTGTTATTGGGGTTCAGTAACGTCAGCTGATCCCCTGCTGTGTGTCCGGCAATTTCTCCTGCTCTGTCCACATTCACACTACTACAGATATTAAACTTGCTCCAATGGCTACACTCTGTTTCTACTGTAATCCATGGGCTCCAACACTGCCAGTTGCTGCTCAGAAGTGTCTTTGGCACATGTACTCCCTCCTGCCCAGCCTGGTTCCAGCATGCCAGCTGTTTCCGGGTAGTGTCAACGTCACTTTGCCTCCAATACGTTGTACTGTCGTGTTGCGGTCGGGTTAGCCGACTCTATTGTGACTGCAGTTTAGGTGCTTCCTATGTGGGTTGCGGGATCTGGCAATGAAGGCTGGTTCCGTAGTGCCAATAGGACAAGCTCCCCCTGTAGGACTGTGGGTTTCGGTAACTCCGGCCGGCTCGCGGCCTTGCAACTTTTTTTTCATGTGTACCTCCTGCTGCCTGAGTTCCAGTACCATTAGCTGGTTCTTTGGAAGTCACTCTTGAATATGTCCCCCTGAGTTCCAGTAACGTCAGCTGGTTCCAGGCAGAGCCTTTGGCTTAGGTGCCTCCTTCTCGGTATCCGAGTTCCACCAACATCTGCTGGTCCTTGGTAGTGCTTTCTGGCATAGGTACCTCCTGCTTAGTAACCGGGTTCCAGTACCATCAGCTGCTCCTCGGTAGTTTCATTGGCTCTTGTACCTTCGGCTACCCATTCAGGTTCCAGTACCGTCAGCTGGTTCTCAGCAGTTCCTCAGCCTTCTTGTACCTTCTGCTACATTTCCAAGTTCAAGCTTTTTGAAATGGTTTTTGGTAATCACTCTGGATCTCCCTGACGACGACACTAAAGACGACGACCTTGGAGACCACTCCGAAGAAGACCAAGAAGATGACCCTGAAGAGGATGATGAAGGAGAATGTGTGGGAGAAGTAAAAAAGAAGGTGAAGAGCATGCAAGTAGTGAAACAAATATCTGACAAAAAATAAAAAAGCTTAACATAGTCAATATCTTTGTAACTCCGAACGTCTTAAAAAAAAAAAATAATTCCTGCTATTCCATTTGATTGGACTAAACCTCTACTCTATGCCTTTAATGTCTCCTCCACATCCCCTAATACATTCTACATTATTCTTAGTTGTTTTCCTTCATGTAGAATTAACCTACAAGGAAAGTAAGGGTTTATTTTCATTCCGACATTTGTGTCCAATTGACTTGTATTGGTTTCCGGTATCGGAATCGGCGATATCCGATATTTTTGGGGTATCGGTCCGTTCCAATCCGATATCGGAAGGTATCACTCAACACTACTTATGACTGCACATAAAACCCGGCCCTGTAAATCGCCAAAAAACTCTCCCAGCACTGTGTGAGCTGGAGCATGCTTTCGAGCTCACATCACCGCAGCTTATAGCTGCGATGACACATATCTCCCCTCAACGACTCGTCTGGTGACCATCTCACATACCCTCCCCCACTGCTGAAAGCCGGTGGGCTTGGCACCTTCTGCCAACAAACAATTGACTCTCGACAGAGCATCAGCATTGCCATGCAGTTTCTCCACATGAAAGTTAAAATCCTAAGTGCTAGGGACCGCCTGGTCACTCCGACATTGTTGCCTTTCTTCTCCCTTATCCACTTCAGTGGTGCATGGTCTAAAACTAATCTGAATTTCCTGCCTAAGAGGTAGTACCTTAAAGTGTCCAATGCCCACTTGATGGCCAAATATTCCTTCTCCATTATGGAATAATTTTCTCGCAGGATGACAACTTCCAGCTAAGATTCATTATGGGGGTGCTCTTCCCATTCACCTCTTGAGATAAGAAAGCACCCAGCCCAACATCCGATGAATCCTTCTGGACCACAAAATCCTTGGAGAAATCAGGTGCTACAAGCACTGGCTGTTTACAGAGGGCCAGCTTCAGGAAGGCCATCTCAGCTTCTGGAGACCACTTAGCCATAGCTGACTTTTTCCCTTTAAGGAGGTCTGTCAGAGAGGCTACCATAACAAAGTTTGGGATAAACTGGCAGAAATAGCCCACAGTGCCCAGTAACGCCCTGACCTGCTCCTTTGAGAAGTGCTGTGGCTAGCCCTGGATCACCTCAACTTTATTTATCTGGGGCTTTATTTCACCCCTGCCTACAATGTAGCCCAAGTATTTAGCTTCCTCCATTCTCAAGGTGTATTTCTTCGGGTTTATGGAAAACCCCGCCTTTGTAGAGCATCAAATATCCCCTGGACCTTGCTCAGATGGCTTTCCCAATCCTGGTTGAAGATCACAATATCGTCTAGGTAGGCTGCTGCTTACTTCTTGTGGGGAGCTAGGATACTGTCCATGGCTCTCTGGAACATTTCTGGAGCGCCTTGTAACCCAAACGGCATCCTTATTTATTGCAAGCATCCATCTGATGTTGAAAAAGCAGTCTTCTCTTTGGCGACTTGGGACATGGGAATTTGCCAATACCTTTTTGTGTGGTCAAGGGTAGTAATGTGCCAAGCCAGCCTTGCTTCTCAATTAATTCATCGACTCATAGCATTGAGTATGAATTGGACTTAGAAACCTCATTCAGCTTCCTATATTCATTGCAAAATTGCTACTCCTCATCCAGTTTTGGCACTAAGAATATCGGACTGGACCAGACATTCTTGATTCCTCGATGACTCCCAGGCTCAGCATCCACTTCAACTCCTTTGAGATTACCTCTCGGCAGGCTTTGGGCATCCGATAAGCTTTCAAGTTGACCCAGACGGCATCATGCTCTATGACATTTGTACAACCTGTAAGTTCTGAGAACAGATCTCTGTTACGCTGTAGCAACTCTCGACACTGCTGCTTCTGCGAACGGGTCAAGGTTTCTGCCACTTTAACATCCTCCGCACTGACATCGGACTTGGACAGCAGACAAGGAGATTCCACGGGTTCTCTGTCCTGCCATGGTTTAATCAGGTTCACTTAGTACACCTGGTAGGGCTTCCGCTTCCCCGGTTGGTGGATTTTGTAGTTGACATCACCAAATTTCTCCACTACCTCATAAGGACCCTGCCACTAGAACAGGAATTTGGTCTCCACTGTGGGCAGCAGCACCAGTACTCGATCCCCTGAGTTGAACTGTCTTTCACTGGCTGACCTATTATACACTTCGATCCTCTCTTGCATCTGATTGGCATGCTCTACCATGCTTCTATAGGGGGTAGTTTCAGCTTCCCTGGATTCCTTTAACACATCCAGGAGTCCTCAATGGAGCCATCCATAGAGCAGTTAAAATGGGGAGAAGCCTGTGGAAGTTTGGGGAACTTCCCTGATGGAGAACCATAGGTAAAAAAGCAGACAATCCCATTCGCGGCCGTCCTTCTCAACTGATTTTTTTTTAGTTTTGCCTTCAAGGTTTTGTTAAACTGTTCCACCAGTCCATCAGTCTGGGGATGGTATGCTGAGGTTCTGAGCTGGCAAATCTGCAGGGTCATGCACAACTCCCTCATGGCCTTTGACATGAAGGGAGTACCTTGGTCTGTCAGTATCTCCTTCAGCAGCCCAGTTTGGGAGAAGATATGGATCAGCTCCCTAGAGATACACTTGACAGAGGTTTTTATTAAGGGTACCACCTCTGGGTATCGGGTAGCATAATCCAGGACCACCAATATATAGATGTCCTCTTATGGACTTTACCAGGGGTCCCACTAGGTCCATTACTATTTGCTTGAATGGCACCTCGATGGTTGGCAAAGGTAACAGAGGACTGAGGAAGCTGGTTACTAGGGAGGTCAGCTGGCACGTGAGGCAGGAGCGGCAATAGTTCAAGATTTCTGTGTAACACCCAGGCCAGTAGATTCTCTGTAAAATATGCTCCTGGGTCTTATCTGCCCTCAGGTAACCACCCAACACATAGGAATGAGCCATGTCTACCACCCTGCACCTATAGGGCCCTGGTACCAATAACTGCTCTATCACCTCACCCCTGGGCTTGGTTATGCAATAAAGCAGATCCCCAATCACAGCAAAATCAGGGAACCAATCGTCAGCCCCCAGCTCTTGAGACACACAATTCAATACAGTTACACTTCCAAATGCATCTTATAGAGTTAAATCCATGAGTTGGACAGTTCCAAATTTTCCCTCGGACACCTTCAGCTCAGGGACATTGGCCTCAGTGGATGCTGCCTCATCCTCATTGCAAACAAGCACACAAATGGAAACCTGTCATCTGTAACCTTCAATGAGGGTTCTTTGGGCGCTACCTGGCTATTGTCCGGACAACCAGATGGCCTCCCTTTCCCTCACAAGTCCCAAAATAGTGCAAAGTCCCGCCCTATTATAATAGGGTACAATAGGTCCTTGACCACACCGACCTTATGAGACTCGGTGCCACAGTTTGTTTTTATGACTACTTGGGCCACATGGTGGTCCTTAGTGTCACCATAGATACAGCTGACACCACCCTCTTTTTAGCAAACAGTAAATGTTGAATTGCGGCCCTCACTAGGGTTACCAAACTCCCGGGTCCAACAGATAAGTCATTTGTACCCCTTTACTGTCACTGGGCATGCCTGCGTTCCCTCACCTGGTTGAGGGATAGCACTGCAGGCAGGATATGCAAAATATAAGCAGCGCCATCCAAAGCTGCAGTCCATTGTCTCATTGTCATGGGGCAATGGGCAACTATGTGACCTGGGGTATGACACCTCCAACAAATTATACTATTGGGCGGGGCCTTTGACTCAGATACTTCCTGGCCTCATGGACGCCCCCTTTTTGGTTTCTGCTCCCCTTTGGGAACCCCAGTATAAGAATGCTTCCCCAAGGAGTCCTCAACCGCCTAGTACCTCTCCACCAGGCCCACTATGTCTTCAGCATTATGAGGATCTCCCTAGGCAACCCAGAATTGCACCATCCTTAGTAGGGAGTTTATCAACCTGTCCATAACAACCTTCTCCACCATCTGTGCTGGAGAGGAAGATTCAGATTGCAATCATTTTTGGGCCAGATGTATGAGGCAAAACATTTGGGACCGGGGAGATTTGACCCTGTGATAAGCCCAGTGGTGCCCCTGTTGTGCCCTGACAGTCATAATCACTCCTAAGTTTGCCAAGATCTCAGCCTTTAATTTGGCTTACTCTTTTATGTCCTGAAATGCCACATCCTTATATACCTTCTAGGGTTTACCTGTTAAATATGGCGCCAGAACCTCCGCCCACTGCTCTGGATGCAATTTCTCACCCTCAGCCACCCTTTCAAACATCGCCAGGAACGCCATGACATCATCACCCTGGTTCGTCTTTTGCAATGCACTTCTTACCATCTTCCTCACGTGAGAGTCATCACCTGGATTTGGTGTTGGGGCGTTTGGCCTTTCCATGGATTGCCTCGGCTAGGCATTCCATCGGCTGCCACTGCATCTGCTGCTGCTTTTGCCGCTGCTGCTGCTGCTCATGTTGCTACTACCATATTTGTTGCTGCTGGAGATTAGCCTGCACAAGTTGCTTTATCAATTACTCCATGGTGTTTTATTTCACTCCTGCAGCCACTTTCACCAAGGACATGCAATATCTGTGTGGCAGTCACACTGCCCCTTAGGATTTGTGCCTGCATTCTCCACCAATTGTAGATTTTTGTACTTACTCAGCTGCATTTTAGGTAAGCAAAGGAAGCGGTACTGCTGCAATGTCCAGGCAAGTTTACTTAACATTTATAAACTACTCCGGATGGCAAAACAAAACAGAGCCTTTTCCGGCACCAAGTGAAAATAGAAAGAAAAAGTCCATGCACCATATAGTGGGTCTGCCCACTCAGGATAGTGTCCGGTTCTTTAGGTCTCAGCACAGACCAACCCACAGGAGATCCACACATCTCCAGCTCCAGACTCTGAATGACACACTTGGCCTACATTTTATCTGCCAAACCCCTGAGGTTGGGATATGTGAGCAGTCATTCCTACCCATCTCTTATGTCTGATCGCAAAACCCCACCCTGGAATGGCCAAATAACTCTCTCAGCACTATATGTGCAGGAGCATGCTTCCTTGCTTGCATCACCGCAGCTAATAGCCGCAATGACACATATCTTCCCTCAAGGACTCGCCTAGTTGCTATCTCACAACACGCACAGCATCCACTATCCCATCAATCTTTCAAAATAATTTATTATATGGATGGATATCAACCTTGCATTAAACTTGTTATAGTCACAAGATGTTGTTCATTTGGAGTTAAGATATTTATTTCCACTAAATTGCACTCTGAATTATTGGGGAGATAAGAATTAGATTGAATACAAATGTCCAATTTTGCTCTTCTCAGATGAATTAGCCTATGCTAGAGCTGAGCTGAAATTTATTGTGCACTCTGAAGTTAGGTGAGATAGCTAATTTCCGAAATAGCATTCACTCAACAGATATTGCATGCGTATGAGAATCTTTAGACCCAAACTTATGGGATAGACTAAAATATGGAGGAATTTTAAGCTGAAGTTTAACTTGAGTTGACCTGTCCAGACGATATGTTGATAAAATTCCAGTCCTTGTTGCAAAATTTCTATTCCTGTGTTGAATCATAAAAAACACATGTAGTAATGTGCTGTACTCATGAGCTGAGCCTAAGCATTTCAGGTATGTCCACCCTCTGTATTTTTAACTATGATTCAATAAAGGAATGGAAATTTGACAACAAGTGCTGTAATATATTCAACTTTTAGGATTCGTTAACACTTCTCCATGGTCCAGGAGCTTCCATGCACCTGATACTGGTATTATTACTCTAGACCCACCAATACATAAGCTGCTAGAACGGTGAGCTGTATCCCCTAGTTTTTCTTCTTTATCTGGACAGTACCTTTTCTAAATGTGGAGATAAAGATAATCAATTGATGGCCCTTCATCCTTCAGCTGAAGCCCCCACTGACCATATATCATCACAGGTATAGGAGAAATGTTATACTATAAAGTAGTTATATAAATTCACTTATCTTTGCAATAACTTGCCTTTTGGTAATAGGGGAAGTCAAATGTATATATGCAGGAATTGTCCTAATGTAACTATCCCTTTAAGAGCAATATGTATTATATATTACTTTAGCACCGCTTCTCCCCGCCAAATCTAGGTGTGTAGCATCCTCCTTCTGCTGATCTGTATGTTGGGTTGCCATGCTAACCAAATACAGACCATGTAGTCTGTCTCAGGCTGAGTGATTCCTTAATAATAATTTTTTTTCTATTGCGCCGACATATTTTGCAGCACTTTACATTTTAGAGGAGACTTGTACAGACACTAGACATTACAGCATAACAATGAACACATGGATCAAAACAGATACCAAGCGGAATGAGGACCCTGCTTACAAGCTTACAATCTATGAGGAAAAGGGGAGATATGAAAGGTAGATGGTGGCAATTGCTTTCGTTGTTCGGACCAGCCAAAGTGTAAGAATTGGGTGTTCATATAATGCTGCATGAACTGGTTATCAGCCTAAGTATGTAACAATACAAACATAGAGGGCTAGTAAATGCATAAAGCATGTGAAAACATGATACGAGGAACAAGATTACGGTAAAAATTTTGACTGGGTAGCACAGCGATAGGTTAATGCGTTTAGGCGGTAGGCCACTCTGAACAAATGTGTTTTTAAGGCACACTTAAAACTGTGGGGATTGGGGATTAATTGTAATAACCTGGGTAGTGCATTCCAAAGAACCGGCGCAGCATGTGAAAAGTCTTGGAGATGGAAGTGGGAGGTTCTGGCTATTGAGGATGTTATCCTAGGGTCATCAGAAGAACTTAGGGCACGGGTAGGGTGGTAGACTGAAAGGAGGGAGGAAATGTAGGGTGATGCTGAGCCATGGAGTGCTTTGTGGGTGAGGGTAACAAGTTTGTACTGGATTCTGGAGTGGATGGGTAACCAGTGTAAGGACTGGCACAAGGTAGAGGCATCGGTGTAACGATTGGTGAGGAATATGATCCTGGCTTGCAACATTCAAGACAGATTGGAGTGAGGACAATTTGGTAAGAAGGAGAGGGATTTATACAGAGTGTCAGACAAGAATAAATAAGAGAAACAGTAAAAGTTTTGGCAGAATCAAAAGTAAGAAAGGGTGGAATTCTGGAAATGATTTTGAGGAGCAGATAACAAGAGCAAGCCAGTGGTCGGATGTGGGGTTGAATTAAAGCTTGGAATCAAGTATGACCCCAAGACAGCGGGTATGTTGCTGGGGCAACACACGGAAATGGTAATGTTGGGCATAGGTAAGTTAGTAGAGGGAGGAAACACAAGGAGTTCAGTTTTTGACAGGTTCAGTTTCAGATATAAGGAGGACATGATGTTGGACACAGCATTTAGACAATTGCCGGTGTTTTCTAGAAAGGCTGGCGTGATGTCAGGAGAAGAAGTGTATAATTGGGTGTCATCAGCATAGAGATGGTACTGGAAACCAAATCTACTGATTGTTTGACCAATAGGGGCAGTATACATAGAGAAAAGAAGGGGGCCTAGAACCAATCCTTGAGGAACCCCAACCCAACAGTAAGGGGAAGATGAGAGAGGAGTCCGCAAATGATACAGTGACGGGGCAGTCATTGTCAACATCCCGGATAATATTGTGCAGTGCTTCTGTCATAGTGCTTCCTGTCAAATTCAGTTCTGCCTTTTTATAGAATTTTACCATACTGCTGCTTCATCTCAGCATTTGGATCTGTAACAAACACAGATTTACTATATTGTTGAGTCAACGCTATCATACCATTATGACATCCCTGCATTGGACTCTGTTGCATACTTAGCTCTGCTGTGCTGCTGAACTTTTCTGCTTCCTCACTGTACCAGTTCAACCTCTGAATCACTTGTGCTGAGTTATCTTGCTACTTTCCTTGTCCAGTTCTTCCTGTGAACATCTTGTGTAACTCAGCTTTATTTTACTGGCTCTTCTCTGCTTCCTTGTGTATTATAACTTTGTTGCTGTAGATTCAACTCAGCGCAATTGTATCCCATGTTTTCCGTTTGCTCCTACAATTGTCATTTGCCTCTGCTTTACCACCTGCATCACCTTGCTGCACGCATACCATCACTCCATGCTGCATAATAGATGCTCATGCGGGCCTAAGGGACTTCGGTGATCCCCCTCACCAGGTGACACATAACAAATGCATTCAATATATTTAATATTTTAAAGGTCACAAATAGTAATAATAATAAGCTTTATTTCTGTATAATTACTAATATAACAAATATGGTTATCATCTTATTTCTTTTTAACAAGATAGAGCACAAATGCCAGAAGGAGCTTGGGCCTGAGCCCAGCACTAAAGAACCATGCAACAGTTGAACGTTAAAATAAAGCCATTCTTCTGCGAAAGTACAAGTGAGACAACATTATTTACCATGATGAACTTTTTACTAGCAATGTAACAACTTTATCTGTCTGTTACAAGTCGTAAAAGTATTTTTTAAGTACAACTTAATCAATCCACTGTGCTGCTCCCATTATTATAACAGTCATCACGCTCTGTAACAAAGCATTCAGTGTACTGCTACATATATCAATATCCATTAATGGAGATAAACAGCCATCTGCCTAAATTTTCCTGTGATGATAAATGATAGTTTTATACAATACAGAAGTTAGCTTAGCAAATTATTTTGTCACCTCCAGTTGTATATACATAGGAAAATGCCTTTAACCTACTTAATTCCGTATCCTGTTTGCATTGCTTGCCTACTGCTTTCATTGCTTTTTTTTCTCCAGGGGGAGAAATGCCCTTCTCATCATAATCAGTTTGTTGACATGTAGTTGGACATTTGCCATTCAGATACTTGAGTAATTATTCACTGAGGGTTTAAGACTAAATGCTACTCCACTCTTTCTTGGAGACTAAACTGATCTTTGCAAAGCGCAGTTTCATCTAGCTAATTGTGAATATGAGTCACTGAGGATTATTTTCCAGCTTAGAAAAGGAGTATGGATAATACAGATTAAAAGTGTAAAACCCATAATAAATTTGCTGAAACAAAGCGATAATGCAATGGATTGAAAAATATTATTCATAATAGAGGAAAAAAAGGCTTGCAGCTCCATGTCGGAACATTATTTATCTATGTTGACTGCATCTCATTCTTGTTTCTGTGGTTTTTTCTACAATTTTACAAGGCACTATTTTCACCTGGAGCACAGGTTCCAAAGGTTTTCAAAAGGAAAAAAAGTAAATGTGAACAGAGTCTGATTGACAGTGGTAAGCCAATTTCTATGAGGACCGCAATGAGGAGGAAAAGAAATATTTTAACTCTTTCCTTGAAAAATGGGGGATAAAATGACATTTTAAAAACATGGTAGAGATTACAGCTTGTTGCTGATTTCGATCTGGATAGCTTACTGTTGTCGTGATTCTACCACTCCGTGTCCTGGATGCAGTGAGTGACATCACAGCTGCCCTAGAATATCAGGGTTGTGCTGAGCTGTCAGAATTATGAGTGGAAGTACTGTCGTCCAAACCGGGGCACGGTCATGCCGAGCTGTCAGTACTGTGAATGACAGCCCAGCCATTAATCAGGGCAGGGGTGTATTGGGCACAAATTAAGAGGTAAAAGTGCAAATAAACTTTCCTTATGAGCCTTCCTTATCCGTGAAATATTTACCGACTAAATATTGCACATAATGGACTATCCAATAGGGAATTTTACAACTACAGAAATCTAAAAAAAATTGCAGAAAAAATGGCAGCCAAATTTACCAACATGGGTGAAAAATTGAATTCTCTTACATGATGTGTCCTATCCCATAACTTGTTAACCACATAGTACTGTATTGTCATTGTATTGCTGTTATGCTGCTATGTAATCAGATTTGCCACTGTTACAAGCTTGTCCTGTCTCTCTCCCTGTAGCCCAGCTCTCATGTTAATAAACCATCCAACTTCCTACTGTGTCAGTGCTTGACATCCATCCTGCAAAGCTCATCTTTATACATCTCCGGTTCAGAATTGTCTTTTTACCTACTGAAGCTGTTCCAGCTGCAATTGTACATGCTTCAAGAATTCAGCCTGAATATATAAAACTTCTTGTGGAATTTTCTTACGTGTATCTACAGTTAATTTAAGTTAATCTGACAAAATCCTTTGTGTGAGCACTGGTTCATGCAGATAGACATAGAAATGCAGTTTCAAGAGCCTGTTAGCACCACGCTAGATCCCTGCTTTGACAGGCAGGGTCTCCGGTGTGTCACTTCACTCACCCATGCTGTGGTCAGTTCTTCCCTTCCCTCTGCATGCTTCCAGCTGAGCCTCTAGCCATGTGCTTAGGACAGGTACGCTCCCGCCCTCTTAAAGGGCAAGCTCGTGCACTTGCTATATCCTCCCCAGCCCATGGCTGTGGGGAGTTGCCTGAGCAACCTTTCTGTTTTGCAGTTTAAGTTGTGTAAGGTTGCAAAGCCTGCCTGCTGCACTCTGGTGCAATGCCTGACTGCTGCACTCTGGTGCAATGCCTGCCTGCTGCACTCTGGTGCAAAGCCTGCTTGCTGCACTCTGATACAAACTCTGCCTGCTGCACTCTGATACAAACACTGCCTGCTGCACTCTGGTGCAAACTCTGCCTGCTGTACTCTGATACAAACTGCCTACTGTACTCTGGTGTGAACTATGCTACACTCTGAATGGCATTCAGCACTGGTGCGGCTTGTCCCTTAATCTCTGTTTTTATGTCCTAATAAATTTTTGCACACCTTGGAAGCTGAATCATATTGCTTTCTTGGATTCTTATACATAAGACTACACAGGTTCTGTGCTTCTGTGCACCTCTAGCCAAGGCAGGTGAGCTGGTTTACTCATTTTATTGCACATGATTTAGTGAATCCTGCTTTGAGCAGGGGGTTGGACCAGATGACCCAGGAGGCCCCTTCCAACTCTACCATTCTATGATTCCATGATTCTATGACAGGCATCCCAGTTTTCAAAGCCAACATTGATTGGCATGACTGCATCATGCATAAAAAATTTTAAATGTCTACTAAAATATATTTATTGTGCATGAGATAAATATTTGAGATCAATATTTTGGCCAAAATACGCAATCTCAAAATCCATCTCAAGCATTCTGATTGTCTTGTGAGTCCCTGCAACAGAATCAAGGCAGCCGTATGTACCAACAAAGGTAAAAAAATCTTAGTTACTTACCGATAATAGGACTTTACAAAGCCCATGACAGCTCCACTTGAGAGGGTATCCGCCCACCAGGACATGAAATCTACTGAATGAAAAGGTGGTATCTCTTCTCCGCATCAGTTTGGTTTCAGAGCACGAAAGGACCTCCAGACAGTTAGTAACCCAACCGTCACCAAATGCATACTCCTTAACACCCTTAAATGTGCACACCAAGTGACAAAGCAGGGAAGGGAATATAAAGATGCTGTCATGGGCTCTGTAAGATCCTGTTACCCATAAGTAACTAAGATTTTTTCCCTTCTCCCATGACAGCACCACCTGAGACATTTAAATAGATCTGTTAGGTTCTTGCCACTGCACAGCAGGAATCCAGAGCCTTGCACCCAGTGGTCTCCCATTCTCCTTCGGCCGCAGTGGAGCCTACTCAGCAGATTCATCGGTCCCGGCGCTCTGCCCAGGTCAACTCCGTGGGTTTGCTTGCTGCTGCCACCTCTGGCACAGTTATGATAATGCAGGCTGCTCAGCAGCGAGATTCTCCAGGGACTAAGTCCTCATGTCAGGCCACTGAGCTTGCCCGTGTAGTGGTCTCCCATTGGAGATCGAGGGTCACGTGCTCAGGTCCTGCTCGTGTTCGGATTGGCCCATCTGAGAAGCCAGGAAGGCCCCGGACGCCCGTGGCTATAAAAGGTTCACATGGCCGCTCACCCATGCGCTAGGATAGACTGTATTTACAGACTATAAGGTAATGTGAGCTCATTTTCGGGTTTGCCTCTGGCTTCTGGTGAGGGTTATGGAGCTGGCTGTGCTGACAGAGGAGTAGTGAGTTCTCTATCTGGACTCCCTCTGTTGGTGAAGGGAGGTAATGAAGCTGATCTAAATGGCAGAGACCAGCCACCTGAGGAAGAGGCCTGCGATTGGATACCAGGAGTTTCTGATTGGATTTAAGGCAGCCAACTCCCTAGTTTCTTGCTGATGATTTTTCCTGACTGTGGCTTCTGGTTTCCTGTTTGGTTCCTGCCTTCTTAAAGCTAAGTTTTCTCTGCTATTGTTCATATGGGTTTTTGTCTGGTTTACTTCGTTTTTGTGTTCAGCCAGCCCTGGATGGGACTGGGCTGAATCCCCATTTTCTCTGATCAGTTGATCTCTTTTGCTCTGTCTTCAGACTATACCTGAGTGCTGATATAGGGAATTGAAGTCTAGGGACTACAGGGCTTTTTTCTATCAGATGTGTTGGATATTTTTTGGCAGGGTTTTTTGCGTGATTGCAGACAGCTGCTTTTCTTTCCTGTCCTTTCTAGTTAGTGAGGGTCCCATTGTTTGCTCAGCCTATCTTTCTATCTGTGTTTGTGTTTTCATCTTGTTTCACTGACAATACATGTTGGGGGCTGTCTATTGCTTTGGGATCTGCTCTGGGACAGTTTAGATTTTCCCTTTCTTTCTTTAGGCTTATTTAGTTCTCCGGCCATGACGAGGCGTCAAGGACCACCGTAGGCATGCTGCACGGCTACTGCTAGTTGTGTGGATAGGATAAGGGGTCTGCAATCCGCTAGTTACCAACCTCTCCGGTTTTCTGGGCTTAGCTTGCTTTTTGTTTTTTCCTCCTCGGTGACTCATTCTTAACAGAATCACCAGCCATACAGCAGATTCTAGGGTACTCAAAAGCAGGAGAGAATTGTAAAAAAAAAAAAAAGTGTCAGAATTTTTTTTTTTCACATGCATATTTTCTCCTCTTTTTCTCTGGGGCCGTAGGAGGATTCCTTTTTTTCTTTTTCTTCTTGATGGAGATTAAGCAATTGTCTGATCGTGTGGCGCAGCTCGCTGCTGAAGTGCGGGGAATTTCCGCCTATCTCACTCATTCACATGCTGTTGAACCAAGGATCCCTGCTTCTGATGTGTTTTTTTGGGATCAATCTAAATTTTTGAATTTTAAGAATAATTGTAAATTATTTCTTGCCTTAAAGCCTAACTCATCAGGGAGCTCTGCGCAGCAGGTTAAAATTGTCATCTCCTTGCTGCGCGGCGATCCCAAGGATTGGGCGTTTTCTTTGACACCTGAAGATCCTGTTTTGACTAATGTGGATGCATTTTTTCAAGTCTTGGGGTTGTTATATGATGAACCTAATGCTATTGATCAAGCTGAGAGAGCCCTATTGGCATTGAACCAGGGTCAGGATCCTGGAGAGTTATACTCTCAGAAATTCCAAAAGTGGGCAGTCCTTACTACATGGAATGATAGTGCATTGGCAGCTCTCTTTCGGAAGGGTTTGTCTGACACTTTAAAAGATACTATGGTGGGATTTCCTGTTCCCTCTGGTCTGGATGGCTCTATGTCATTAGCCATTCAAGTTGATCGGCGTTTACGTGAACGCAAGACTACACGGGAGGCACTGCCACCTTTTGAACAAATGTCTGAACCTATGCAATGTGATAGAGTTTTGTCTAAGGCGCAACGTCAGGAGTTTAGAAGGTGTAATAAGCTGTGTTTTTTCTGTAGAGATGCCTCTCATGTTATTTCTGTCTACCCTAAACGAGAGAAATGTTTTGCGCACACATTTGCTGTGGGTGGTGTACAACCTAAGTTTCTTTTGGCAATTGCTGTGATCTGCTCCTTATCCACATTTTCCGCAAAGGCTTTTGTGGATTCAGGAGCGGCCTTGAATCTGATGGACTTGGATTTTGCTAAACGTTGTGGTTTTCCTATGACATCTCTGCGGACGCCTATTCCTTTGAGGGGTATTGATGCTACTCCTTTGGCGAAGAATAAACCTCAGTTTTGGACCCAGGTGATAATGCGGGTCGCCCCAGACCACCAAGAAAATTGCAGATTTTTGGTGTTGCATAATTTACATGATACCATTGTTCTGGGTTTTCCCTGGTTGCAAATCCATAGTCCGGTTTTGGATTGGAGATCTGTGTCTGTGGTGAGTTGGGATTGTCGGTGTGCTCTTGGCGACACTCCTGTTTTCTCCACCTCTCACCAGTTGCATGATGTTCCTGACTATTTGGCTGATTTTTAAGATGTATTTAGTGAGAGCAAGTCTGCGTCTGTGCCTCATAGGAGTTATGACTGTGCAATTGAGTTGAGACCTGGGTGTAAATTTCCCAAGGGTCAACTTTTCAATTTATCTGTACCCGAACACGAGGCTATGCAATCTTATATTAAGGAGTCGTTGGAGAAGGGTCATATTAGACCATCCTCTTCGCCCGTAGGTGTTGGATTTTTTTTTCGTGGCCAAGAAAGATGGTTCATTAAGGCCTTGTATTGACTATCGTTCCCTCAACAAATGTACAGTTACATTTGAGTTTCCGTTACCCCTGATTTCTGATTTATTCTCCAGAGTTAAAGGTGCTTGCTGGTTTACTAAGCTTGACCTCAGGGGGGCGTATAATCTTATTCGCATCAAGCATGGGGATGAATGGAAGATGGCGTTTAATACTCCGGAGGGACATTTTGAGTACCTGGTGATGCCTTTTGGGCTCACTAATGCCCATTCTGTCTTCCAATCCTTCATGAATGATATTTTCCGGGACTTTGTGGATAAGTTTTTGATCATCTATCTGGATGATATTTTGATCTTTTACAGGGATTGGGATTCTCATGTGGAACATGTTCGGACTGTATTCTGGATTTTGAGGGAGAATTCCTTGTATGTTATGGGATCGAAGTGCCTTTTTGGAGTACAGAGGATTTCATTTTTGGGATTTATTTTATCTCCGTCAACTATTGAAATGGACCCGGCCAAGGTACAGGCCATTTATGATTGGGTTCAACCCACTTCTTTGAAGGCTCTCCAGAAGTTTTTGGGTTTTGCTAATTTTTATCGTAAATTTATAGCTAATTTTTCTGGTATTGCTAAACCACTGACTGATTTAACTAAGAAGGGTGCTGATGTGCTGAATTGGTCTTCAGAGGCTGTTTTGGCCTTTCAGGAGCTGAAGCGGAGGTTCACTTCTGCTCCGGTTTTGCGTCAACCTGATGTCTCACTTCCTTTTCAGGTGGAGGTAGACGCTTCAGAGAATGGTGCAGGAGCTGTTTTGTCCCAAAAAGATCCGGTGACGTCTAAAATGAATCCCTGTGCCTTCTTTTCCCAAAAGTTCTCCCCATCTGTACGCAACTATGATGTGGGGAATCGGGAATTGTTAGCCATGAAATGGGCATTTGAGGAGTGGAGACAATGGTTGGAGGGAGCTAGACATCAAGTTGTGGTCCTCACTGACCACAAGAATTTGATTTACCTTGAGTTGGCCAAACTCTTGAATCCTAGACAGGCTAGGTGGGCCTTGTTTTTAACGCGTTTTGATTTTGTGGTCTCCTTTCTTCCAGGCAATAAGAATGTTAAGGCAGACGCCTTTTCTAGGAGTTTCTTTGCTGATTCTCCTATTGTGACCAAGCCTACTACCATCCTAAGTGAGGGGGTAGTTCTTTCTGCCATCTCGCCCGATTTGAGACGTGCTCTGGAAGAGTTTCAGGAGGACAAACCTGAGCGTTGTCCTATGGGAAAATTGTATGTTCCTGACCAGTGGAGGAAGAGAGTGATGTCTGAAGTTCATTGTTCCGCATTGGCTGGTCATCCAGGTATTTTTGGTACCAGAGATTTGGTGAATCTGTATTTTTGGTGGCCTGCCTTATCTCGTGATGTCAGGAATTTTGAGAAGTCCTGTGGGACTTGTTCCTGGTCTAAACTTTGTTCTCGCTCTAGTGGGTTGTTGATGTCCTTGCTGGTGCCTAAGAGGCCATGGACCCATATTTCAATGGATTTTATTTCTGATCTTCCTGTCTCTCAGAGAATGACAGTTATCTGGGTGATTTGTGATAGATTCTCTAAGATGATCCATCTTGTACCACTCCCAAAGTTGCCATCTTCTGCTGAGTTGGTGCCCTTGTTTTTACAACAGGTGGTTCGGTTGCATGGGATTCCTGAGAACATTGTATCAGACAGAGGAGTTCAGTTTGTTTCCAGATTCTGGAAAGCCTTTTGTTCCCAGCTGGGAATTCAGTTGTCCTTCTCCTCTGCGTTTTACCCTCAGACCAATGGGCAGACGGAGAGAACAAACCAGACTTTGGAGTCTTATTTGAGATGTTTTATATCTGCAGATCAGGATGATTGGGTTTCATTTTTGCCCTTGGCCGAATTCGCTTTAAATAATAGAGCTAGTTCTGCCACCTTGATGTCGCCCTTTTTCTGTAACTTTGGGTTTCATCCTCGATTTTCTTCAGGGCAAGAGGAATATTCAGCCTGCCCAGGTGTTGACACTGTGGTAGAGAGAATGCAGCAGATTTGGGACCAAGTAGTGGATAAGTTGTCTGTCTTCCAGGAAAAGGCCCAGCGGTTTTCTAACCGGCATTGGACCATTGGTCCCCGGTTTAAAGTGGGTGATATGGTTTGGTTGTCATCAAAGAATATCTCTATGAAGATGGCTTCTCCAAAGTTCAAGCCAAGATTTATTGGACCTTACAAGATTTTGGAAATCCTTAATCCGGTTTCTTTTCGATTGACTCTTCCTGTTACGTTTAAGATCCATAACGTGTTTCATAAGTCGCTGTTGAAGAGATATGTTGAGCCAGTAGTTCCTATGACGGCACCTCCTGACCCTGTATTGGTCGAAGGTAATGTGGAATATGAGGTAGAGAAAATACTGGATTCTCGTCTGGCTAGATGGAGACTCCAGTATTTGGTCAAGTGGAAGGGTTATGGCCATGAGGACAATTCTTGGGTCTCTGCCTCTGATATTCATGCCGATAGATTGGTTTGAGCTTTTCATCGGGCCCATCCTGATCGGCCCTGTGGCGTGGATGAGGGTTCGGTGACCCCTCCTCAAGGGGGGGTACTGTTGTGAGCTCATTTTCGGGTTTGCCTCTGGCTTCTGGTGAGGGTTATGGAGCTGGAGGTGCTGACAGAGGAGTAGTGAGTTCTCTATCTGGACTCCCTCTGTTGGTGAAGGGAGGTAATGAAGCTGATCTAAATGGCAGAGACCGGCCACTTGAGGAAGAGGACTGCGATTCGACATCAGGAGTTTCTGATTGGATTTAAGGCAGCCTACTCCCTAGTTTCTTGCTGGTGATTTTTCCTGACTGTGGCTTCTGGTTTCCAGTTTGGTTCCTGCCTTCTTAAAGCTAAGTTTTCTCTGCTATTGTTCATATGAGTTTTTGTCTGGTTTACTTCGTTTTTGTGTTCAGCCAGCCCTGACTGGGACTGGGCTGAATCCCCATTTTGTCTCTGATCAGTTGATCTCTTTTGCTCTGTCTTCAGAATATACCTGAGTGCTGATATAGGGAATTGAAGTCTAGTGACTTCAGGGCTTTTTTCTATCAGACGTGTTGGATATTTTTTGGCAGGGTTTTTTGCGTGATTGCAGACAGCAGCTTTTCTTTCCTGTCCTTTCTAGTTAGTGAGGGCCCCATTGTTTGCTCAGCCTATCTTTCTATCTGTGTTTGTGTTTTCATCTTGTTTCACCGACAATACATGTTGGGGGCTGTCTGTTGCTTTGGGGTCTGCTCTGGGGCAGTTTAGATTTTCCCTTTCTTTCTTTAGGCTTATTTAGTTCTCCGGCCATGACGAGGTGTCTAGGACCACCATAGGCACGCTGCACGGCTACTGCTAGTTGTTTGGATAGGATAAGGGGTCTGCAATCCGCTAGTTACCAACCTCTCCGGTTTTCTGGGCTTAGCTTGCTTTTTGTTTTTTCCTCCTCGGTGACTCATTCATAACAATAAGGTGTGAGAGATGTATGCACGTATGAATGTATCTGGTGACTGACTCATTATGAAACCCCTACCCTTGGTACACATGTGTTGTGCAGCCTAGCCTGCTAGCGCCCAGGCTTAGGTATGGGTAGCTCAGGGTTTGAGTCAGACATTGGTCCTCACCAGTGATCCAGCATGCCTCAGTGCACGTGCTCCACACTCCACTGCCAGCGTCTTTAGTGGCACTTGTGGCAGCGATGCCGCACGCTCAGTGGGCCTAGAGGGACTCTAACCCCGTTTCCTTGGGGTAGCATTCTGTGGCGGTACAATGTGCGCTCTTTTAGCCAAGCTCTGTGAGCACAAACAGGCTCCGGCGTTTATGTTCAGCTTTAGTGCGGCTCTGTGAAGCAACAGAGTCCGCCCCCGTACACATCGGGTGACGATAATCTGCGTGTGTTTTATAGTATACCGCCATATAGCATCCGCCATTACTGAGCAGCAGGTTACCACGGTGGACCCCGGGCTGCGAACGCACCTTATTACCATCTTTATTATTTGGTGCGTTCCGCCAGCCCTAACATTATCCTAGCGCCAGGGTCTGACTAGTATTGGCGGATGAACAGCGACTGCTGCAGTACATCCGGCAGCTGCAGGGCAGGTTGACGGCTCTCGAGTGTTCAGCCTCAGCTGCGGATGTTACTGCGGTCGCTGTTCAGGCAGCCACAGAGGCTGTCTCCCATGTAACCACAGCCATCCCTGCCCCAACTTTGTCCCGCCTCCCGCTGCCCGAGAAGTTCTTGGGTGATAGTTCTTCTTGTAGGGGTTTCATAAGCCAGTGCTCGATACAGCTGGAGCTGCTGGCTGCACGATTCCCCTCTGAGCGGGCTAAAGTGGGATTTATTATTTCGCTCTTGTTGGGCAGGGCTCTGGAGTGGGCCACACCGCTGTGGGAGCATGGTAATCATGTGGTGCAGAGTGTCTCGTGGTTCTTGGACACTCGGAAGTAGGTCTTCCTGGGACCACGAGTCACCCATGACACCACGCTCCGGCTGCTGGCATTGTCACAGGGCACGTCCATGATCAGCCACTTTGCCATCCAGTTCCAGACGCTGGCCTCAGAGTTATAGTGGCCAGATAAGGTCCTCATTTCGGCATTCTGGAGAGGTTTGGCTGGCCATGTGAAGGACGCTCTGGCCACCAGGGAGATTCCCGGTACAATGGAGGAGCTCATCACTGTCTCCACCCGTATTGATCTTCGCTTCGCCGAGCGAAGGTTGTAGCGGGCCCAGTGTAGGCAGAGGTTTAGGTTGGCATCTAGTTTTGCTGAATCTCTGAAATCTTCCGATCAGGCATCCGAGAGTCAGGGGGCTTCCCGTGAGGGATCCAGGCCCCGGTCTGCTCGAGCTCCTGTGATCTGTCATGTTTGATGGCAGTCCGGTCACCTTGCCAACCGGTGCCCACAGCAGCTGGGAGAATGCTCGCGCCTAGTGGCCGTAGGAGGCGGCGCACAAGAATCAGTGGCGTTTTCCTCCAAGCTGTCCTTTAAAGGGACACTTGAGTTTGATTCTTCCACTCTGGAGGTGGAGGTTTGCGTGGATTTTGGGGCAGAGGGCAATTTTATGTCGTCAGACTTCGCTCAACGGCACGCTATACCCCTGGTTATGATGTCTACACCAGTCACCGTCAGAGTGGTGAACGGTGCCACTCTACCCTCACAGATAACCCACCAGACTGCCCCCTTGTTACTCTCAGTGGCTCCATCTCATCAGGAGACAATATCCCTCCTCTTCATGCCTGAGGGTATTGACCAGGCACTTCTAGGGGTCCCCTGGCTGCGGTACCACTCCCCCCATATACAGTGGTCCTCGGAGAATTCTTGGTTGGAGTAAGTCATGTGAGGGTAGATGTCTGAGAGAGTGCGTTCGTGTTGCCTCCACCGAGATTCCTGCAGATCTCTCCTCGCTCCCCAAACACTATCGACAGTATGCAGACGTGTTCTCCAAAAAGGTGGCAGAGACCCTTCCACTGCATCGCCCCTATGACTGTCCTATTGACCTTTTGCCTGGTACTGAGCCTCCCCGGGGTCGAGTCTATCCCCTATCTCTCCCGGAGACAGAGGCCATGTCTCAATACATCAAGGAGAATCTGGCAAGATGATTCATTAGGAAGCCAGTGTCTCCAGCGGGGGCAGGATTCTTCTTCGTCCAGAAGAAGAGTGGGGAGCTACGTCCTTGCATTGATTACAGGGGTCTTAATGCCATCACCATTAAGAATAAGTATCCTCTACCCCTGATATCAGAGCTGTTTGATAGGCTACGGGGAGTGAGGGTGTTTTCCAAACTTGATCTGCGGGGGGCTTACTACCTGATTCGCATCCGTGATGGGGATGAATGGAAGACGGCATATAACACCAGGGATGGGCACTATGAATATCTGGTGATGCCCTTCGGCCTCTGTAATGCCCCGGCTATCTTCCAAGACTTTGTGAACGATATCTTCCGGGATATGCTTACCACTTCGGTTGTAGTCTATCTGGATGATATTCTCATCTACTCTCCAGATATTAACTCCCACCGGAGAGATGTTTGCAAAGTTTTCAAAAGCCTGCGGGCAAACTCCCTCTATGCCAAGTTGGAGAAGTGTGTGTTTGTGCAAGAGTCCTTGCCTTTCCTGGGCTACATCATCTCTGCCTAGGGATTGGCCATGGATCCTGCCAAGCTTCAGGCGGTGATGGATTGGCAGGAACATCATTCTCTCAAAGCGGTGCAGCGCTTTATGGCGTTCATAAATTACTATCGCCAACTCATCCCCCCATTCTCGACTTTGGTAGCACCCTTGGTAGCCCTCACCAAGAAGGGTGAAAATCCAAAGTCATGGTCAGAACCGTTCTCCAAGGCCTTCACCTCCATTAAGTCCCATTTCGCTAGTGCTCCCATTCTACATCACCCTGATGTAGATAAGCCCTTCATGCTGGAAGTGGATGCCTCTTCCGTTGGTGTTGGAGCAGTCCTGTTTCAGAAGGACTCGCAAGGTCGGAAGCACCCATGCTTCTTTTTCTCCAAGAGATTCACACCGGCGGAGAGGAATTATGCCGTCGGGGACAGGGAGTTGCTAGCGATGAAGTTGGTTTTCTCGGAGTGGAGACACCTCCTGGAGGGTGCTCACCACCCTTTCCAGGTGTTCACCGACCACAAAAACTTGGTGTATTTGCAAACAGCCCAGCGGCTCAATTCTCGCCAGGCCAGATGGTCTTTGTTCTTTTCCTGGTTCCACTTCACCCTCCATTTTCTCTCCGAGGAGAAGAACGTCCGCTCCGTGGTATCATTGGAGGAAGAGGAGGAGGAGCCTCGGCTGATCGTCCTATCCGAGAGCCTAAGGACTGTTGCTCCGGTTGCCCTTGAGTCAGTACCTCCGAGCAAGACATTTGTCCCTGCCCGTCTGCGACCGGAGGTCCTCTCTTGGGCACATTCATCCAGGGTGGGTGGACATTTCGGGACAAAACAGACCTCTGAGCTTCTGGCGAGGACATACTGGTGGCCACATATGGCCCGTGATGTCAGGGACTATATTCAGGCATGCGTTTCTTGTGCCCAGAATAGGTCCTCTCAGCAACGGCCTGCTGTGCTTCTTTATCCTCTGCCGGTAGCGGACAGGCCCTGGGAGATGGTCGGTATGGACTTTGTGGTGGGGCTACCCAAGTCCAGTGGCAGCAAGTTCATTTGGGTTGTCACCAACCATTTCTCTGAGATGGTGCACTTTGTACCTCTCTCCCAGTTACCTTTTGTGCGGGGCCTGGCAGTGTTGTTCATTAAGCTCGTTTTCCACCTGCATGGCATGCCGGACAACATTGTCAGTGACCGGGGTCCTGAGTTTGAGTCCCGGTTTTGGAGAGAGCTTTGTTCCCTGCTCTGCATTGAGCTGAATCTCTCCTCGGCCTATCATCCCGAGATGAACTGAATGGTAGAGAGAGCCAACCAGACCCTGATTACATATCTTTGACATTTTATCTCTGGCAGGCAGGACGACTGGGCATCCTTGCTGCCGTGGGCAGAGTTCGCTTTGAACAATGCTGTGGCGACTTCACCGGTCAGACCCCATTCTTCCTAAATACGGCCAGCATCTGCGCGTCCCTGTGCCCATGCCAGTGTCATCCACCGACTCCAGGGTGGCAGACTGGGCGGTGTAGGCACGCGACATATGGGATCGCACCCAGGATGCTATCCGGGCTTCCAAGGAGAGAATGAGGACCTCTGCTGATGTACACCGGCGCCCTGCTCCGACTTTTGCCCCTGGCGACTTGGTGTGGCTCTACGCCCGAAACATCAGGCTGCGGGTAGAGTCCGCTAAGTTCGCACCACGCTACATTGGCCCCTTCAAGGTCCTCGAGCAGATCAGCTCTGTGATCTACCATCTGGACCTTCCACCACACTTGGCTACCTCTGATACATTCCACGTGTCCCTCCTTAAGCCTGTTTACTTGTCCCGGTTCTCCGAGTCATCTGCCGGGACATCAGACTTGTCTTTGGACGAGTTTGAGGTCAATGCCATCGTGGGATGCAAGGTGATGAGGGGCAAAAAGTTTTATTTGGTGGATTGGAAGGGTCATGGTCCTGAGGCTCGGACCTGGGAGCCAGAGGAGAACATCCACGCTCCGCTCCTCATTGCCGCAATTTAGCGTAGCGAGGCTCAGAGGGTAGGGGGCCCTAGGAAGGGGGTAATGTTAGGCATCTGGTTCCTGCCACTTGCACAGCAGGAATCCAGAGCCTTGCACCCAGCGGTCTCCCATTCTCCTTTGGCCGCAGTGGAGCCTGCTCAGCAGATTCGTCGGTCCCGGTGCTCTGCCCAGGTCAACTCCGTGGGTTTGCTTGCTGCTGCCACCTCTGGCACAGCTATGACAATGCAGGCTGCTCAGCAGCGAGATTCTCCAGGGACTAAGTCCTCATGTGGGGCACTGAGCATGCTCGTGGAGTGATCTCCCATTGGAGATCGATGGTCACATGCTCAGGTCCTGCTCGTGTTCGGATAGGCCCATCCGAGAGGCCAGGAAGGTCCCGGACGCCCGTTGCTATAAAAGGTTCGCATGGCTGCTCGCCCATGCGCTAGGATAGACTGTATTTACAGACTATAAGGTGTGAGAGATGTAGAGGGACTCTAACCCCGTGTCCTTGGGGTAGCATTCTGTGGCCGTACACTGTGCGCTCTTTTAGCCAAGCTCTGTGAGCACAAACAGGCTCCGGCGTTTATGTTCAGCGGTAGTGCGGCTCTGTGAAGCAACAGAGTCCGCCCCCGTACACACGGGGTGACGATAACCCGCGTGTGTTTTTATAGTATACCGCCATATAGCATCCGCCATTACTGAGCAGCAGGTTACCACCCGTGCACGGTGGACCCCGGGCTGCGAACGCACCTTATTACCATCTTTATTATTTGGTGCGTTCCGCCAGCCCTAACAGATCAAAGCACCCTCGGGAGGGATTATCGCTTGCAATAACTTCCTCCCAAAGGATAGATCAACAGAGGAGGACAGTTTGAGGAGATTGTGTCTTTAGAAGGTGGAAGGGGAAGACCTTGAAGCTGCCTTACAAAGCTTGTTGATGGACACCTCCGCTCTCTCAGCCCAGGAGGTCGCCACAGCCCTGGTGGAATGGGCTTTCAGATTTCCAGGAACCGGGCTATTACTAGAGGTGTAAGCTAAGCTAATGGAGACTAGAGTTGATCGGAACAGGTCGGTCAATTTCAACAATCGCCAACTTTCGCCAAAGTCGGGTTTCATGAAACGAAACCCGACCATAGCGTGAGGTCGGCCTTGATGTCGGCGACCCGAGCGCCAAAGTCCCGTTTCAAATGATGCTTCCAGCGCCTTTTTTCAGCCAATGATGGAGGACGCACACTTTGGGAACGCGATGACATAGGCAGCGGCCAGCACCATCTTAGAGAAGGGCAATGAAGTGATTGGCTGGCTTTGTGTGGCATCACAGGGGGTGTAAAAGGCTGTGAACACCGACCGCCATCTTACTTCTGCCGATCTTACAATAGGGAGAGTTGCTGCTGCTGATTCTGAACAGGGAGAGCGTTAGACAGAGAAGAAGAAAAAAAAACTGCTTCTGCTGATAGCGCTTTTTACTGTACAGTTAGTGTGCAGTGAAAGGGGAGGATTTTTGTTGTGTGCAGCAGCGCTGGTGGTGATTAGACTGCCTTTTAAGGCTACCTGCTAGCTGCATTGCTGTGTGCACACTGCTGTTCAAACTGCTTTTTCCAAAGCACTCCAAATTTTATTATTTTGTCCTGGTGAGTTACTGAGCATTCATTTTTTCACACATCGTCTAGCGGTGTACGCTCCTCACACACTACCGTATATTCCGGCTGGTATCATGGACAAATAGAAGCTATCTGGGTGTAACTCTTTAAGAAAAAGCCGAGGAGTTTGTCTGTTTTTCTAGACCTACACCTTACAGTTGTGTCCATTTTTCAAACCGTTTCGTTTATCTGCTGTTTGATTACAGTCAAAACTAGACAGAGACAGTGTGTGTCAGTCCGTATACAAATACACGGAGCGTGACAATTTTACATACACACACCGTACAGCGGTGTACGCTCATCACACACTACCGTGTATTCCGGCTGTTATCACGGACAAATAGAAGCTATCTGGGTGTGACTCTGGAAGAAAAAGCCGAGGAGTTTGTCTGTTTTTCCACATCTACACCTTAGAGTCGTGTCCGTTTTTCAAACAGTTTCGTATATCTGCTGTTTGATTACGGTCAAAAATAGACAGACAGCGTGTGTCAGTCCATATACAAATACACGGAGCTTGACAATTTTACATACACACACCGTACAGCGGTGTACGCTCCTCACATACTACCGTGTAACGCCTTCTAGCATGGACAAATAGAAGCTACCTGTGTGTGACTCTGGAAAAAAAACGAGGAGTTTGTCCGTTTTTCCACAGCTACACCTTAGAGTCGTGTCCATTCTTCAAACAGTTTCGTACATCTGCTGTTTTATTACGGTAAAAACTAGACAGAGACAGTGTGTGTCAGTGTGTATACAAATACACGGAGCTTGACAATTTTACATGCACACCGCACAGCGGTGTACGCTCCTCACACACTACCGTGTACTGCTTTCTAGCACGGACAAATAGAAGCTACCTGTGTATGACTCCGGAAAAAAAACCCGAGGCGTTTGTCCGTTTTTCCACACCTACACCTTAGAGTCGTGTCTGTTTTTCAAACAGTTTCATATATCTGCTGTTTGATTACAGTCAAAACTAGACAGAGACATGGTGTGTAAGGCCATATACAAATACACAGAGCTTGACAATTTTACATACACACACCGTACAGCGGTGTACGCTCATCACACACTACCGTGTATTCCGGCTGTTATCACGGACAAATAGAAGCTATCTGGGTGTGACTTTGGAAGAAAAAGCCAAGGAGTTTGTCCGTTTTTCCAGACCTACACCTTAGAGTTGTGTCCATTTTTCAAACAGTTTTGTATATCTGCTGTTTGATTACATTCAAAACTAGACAGATTCAGTGTGTGTCAGTCTGTGCACAAATACACGGAGCTTGACAATTTTCCATACAAACATCGTCTAGCGGTGAATGCTCCTCACACACTACCGTGTATACCGGCTGGTATCACGGACAAATAGAAGCTATCTGGGTGTGACTCTGGAAGAAAAATCCGAGGAGTTTGTCCATTTTTCCAGACCTACACCTTAGAGTTGTGTCCGTTTTTTAAACAGTTTTGCATATCTGATGTTTGATTACAGTCAAAACTAGACAGAAACAGCGTGTGACAGTCCGTATACAAATACACGGAGCTTGACAATTTTACATACACACACACCGTACAGCGGTGTACGCTCCTCACACACTACCGTGTATTCCGGCTGGTATCACGGACAAATAGAAGCTTTTCAGGTGTGATTCTGGAAGAAAAAGCTGAGGAGTTTGTCCATTTTTCCAGACCTACACCTTAGAGTTGTGTCCATTTTTCAAACAGTTTTGTATATCTGTTGTTTGATTATGGTAAAAACTAGACAGAGACAGCGCGTGTCAGTCTGTATACAAATACACGGAGCGTGACAATTTTACATACACACAGTACAGTGGTGTACGCTCCTCACACACGACCGTGTAACGTCTTCTAGCACGGACAAATAGAAGCTACCTGTGTGTGACTCTGGAAAAAAAAAACGAGGAGTTTGTCCGTTTTTCCACAGCTACAACTTAGAGTCGTGTCCGTTTTTCAAACAGTTTCGTATATCTGCTGTTTTATTATGGTAAAAACTAGACAGAGACAGTGTGTGTCAGTCTGTATACAAATACACGGAGCTTGACAATTTTACATACACACACCGTACAGCGGTGTACGCTCCTCACACACTACCGTGTAACGCCTTCGAGCATGGACAAATAGAAGCTACCTGTGTGTGACTCTGGAAAAAAAACCTGAGGAGTTTGTCCGTTTTTCCACACCTACACCTTTGAGTCATGTCCGTTTTTCAAACAGTTTCGTATATCTGCTGTTATATCACGGTAAAAACTAGACAGACAGTGTGTGTCAGTCTGTATACAAATACACGGAGCTTGACAATTTTACATACACACACCGTACAACGGTGTACGCTCCTCACACACTACCGTGTAACGCCTTCTAGCACGGACAAATAGAAGCTACCTGTGTGTGATTCTGGAAAAAAAAAAACAGGAGTTTGTCCGTTTTTCCACACCTACACCTTAGAGTCGTGTCCATTTTTCAAACAGTTCCGTTTATCTGCTTGTTGGATTACGGTCCAATACATACTGTGAGAGCGTCTGTGACTAACATAATATATACGTTGATTTAATTTGTTTAATACACCTTACACGCTCCTCATACTGTACCATCTCTCTGCTGGTATTTTGGTTACATTTTCCCAAACATGAGGAAGTATGGTGGAACAGGCCGCAGACGTGGACAGGGGGGTGCAGCTTGTACTAATGGTGGTGGTGCATCGGCTGGTTCTGGCAAAAGCACAATAGCAGCTAAGGCAGGAGGTGTTGAGCCTGCGTCATCCTCTGGCCCAAGAAGGCCTGTAAGGTTGCCTTTTCTTGGAATAGGAAAACCGCTTTTAAAGCCGGAGCATAAGGAACAGGTTTTGGCGTACATTGCTGAAACAGCCACCAGCTCTATTGCCTCCTCTTCTGAACGGTCGAAACTTGCAAGCACGGAGTCGTCAGTGCAGGGTTCTGGTCATAAAAAACCCCTTTCCTTGTGTCCTTCACCCCCACCAAAAGTCAAAGATGCGGCAGCCCACACTGCAGATTGCTCTATGGAGCTCTTTTCACATACCTTGCCTGGGTTATCCAGTCAAATCCTGAATTCCCCAGTCTAAGATGAATCTTACATGGACTGCACTGATGCACAGCCACTGCTAGATGATTCTGCTGGTACATTGACCCACAGCACTACATTGCCCTCGTAGTCTATTGAGCCAGAATCTGACCCTGATGAAACCCAGGTGCCCCTTCCAGCATACCATACCACCTTACACGACGGTGACACAGAGGAAGGTAAAGAGGAAGGTGCAGATGACTTTGAAGAGGAGGTGATGGAAGTCCCATTTCTGGACCCGGATTGGCATCCAATGGGGGAGGAGGGTGGCGCTGGCAATAGTTCAGATAAGGAGAAGGATCCGCAGCAGGCATTGACATCACAGCAGCGGTTATCTAGCAGGCCTGTAGCTGTCCTAAAACGTGGAACAAAACCTAAAAGAGTTGCAGGACAGCTTGACCAGACGCTCAACTTAGCACAGCGTGCAAGGCCATAAAATGTTTACCATAGTAGGAAGAGTGCAGTGTGGCATTTCTTTGTCCAAAATCCTACTGATGAGGCAAAGGTTACCTGTAAGAAGTGCGGAAGGACCCTCAGCTGAGGTAAACAACTCAGAAATTTGAATACCAGTTGCATGCTTAGACATTTAATCAACATGCACTTGCAAGCGTGGACGCACTGCAAAACCTCAGGTAGCACATGTGCACCTGCTCCAACTAAAGGTAGCCAACAACGCTCCATCGCTACCCCCACTGTAAGACCACGGCCACCATTAAGCACACCTCCTCTTCCTCTTCCTCCTCTTCCTCGAACTTGCCCAATCACGCCCTTTGCAGCAGCTGAATGTCCAGCCAACACATCTACATAAGCCAATTTTTAAACCTCCCTAACTGGGCTGACACCCCTCCCCCAAAGGCTGGGGTCAAGACCTGGCACACCCTGACAAGTGCCGTTGCTCTGAACAGGTGGATGGGCCCACTGATGGCCGCCGGCAATGGCACAGGGCCCCTCATAGTAGAATACAGTGTCTCAGACGGTGGGAGGGCCCACTCGCCGTCAGACACACCAGCGTACTATGAGGGGCCCTGTGCCAGTACCATCGACCATGATTGTGCCCCCCTGCTTGGTCATGGCCACAGCACTTGCAAGTTGAAATACTTACCTCTCCCTGCTCCACCGCTGTGTAGTCTGGACAGTTAAATCCTTCACACTGCCGGCCACTCGAAATTTGGTGTATTGATCAATGATGGTTAAGATGTAGCTATGGCCTGTCCTGCTGGCCTCTACCTTCAGATGATCAATGGCTACCATTTGAAATGGACGTCAATTTACAAGCGGATGCAGTGGTGGTTTATGATCACCTTTCACAGTTGTGATAATCACAGACGTGTGACATTCCTGCCACCATTTTTCAATGTCTCCTCTCATGCCAATCCAATAGAATCGCCTACGGCCTGTGGCTTCTGTCTTTTGCACTACAAAATGACGAGACACATCATGATAGGCAGTGAGGATCATGGATACATCTCTCCCTATGATCACAATTTGATGGAGACAAGTAACGGTGATGTGATCCACGCTACTGCGATAAAGCAATCCTTTCTTCACAAAGAACCTTTTTCGCTTTCTCCACTGACACAGTAATTGAGGGTCTGCATCGCCTCTGAAACATATACCGGGAGGTTTCCCCGCGGTGAGTAATTCCAAAATTTCTGCTAACACTCGACTTTGCATCTATACTTGTATCCATGTAGTTTCCAGTAGCGGAGATTCTTGACTGGCTTACTGAAATTGAAATGTATACGAAGATTTAAAAGTACCACAACACTGTATACTGATGTACGCTATGAATACCTTTCCCTTTTTCTACTTTTTTAATCCTTGTGTAATACATAGTGAGCCTGTGAGTGTCTTTGTCTGACTCCGGAAGTATAGATGGAAATTTAACCCTAGACTGGACACCCCTGGTATGTGCTGATATAGTACCTTGTTTCAAAAATTTATATTAAGGTATCATCTGTAGGATAACCAACTGTGGGGGTGGGAACCTCTTCTTACCACAGACAAACACGAGACTGAGACAGAGTTTGTATTGAACAGGTCCGTTTTTAGTGCCCACTTTTCTGTCAACAACAGCAATTCACCACAGCCGTTTCACATTTCACCTTCACTTCCTTTGTAACTATAATTGTGGCATCCTCTGTGGCTCTTCCACTGTGGCTGGCCTCGACCCAACCACCACAGTGCTGCACCAGTCTGAGCACACCGTCCGTATGATAGCACCAGGCCGTCTTCGTCTGCGGCTACCGTCCTCTGGCCCACCCATCCGTGACCACCTCAACTGTCAGTCCTCTCTGGAGCCTTTCCACTGTCTCTATTTCCTCAGCAGAGCTTCCTCTTTACTGTGCTCCCTTCACTGACTGACTCTTCCAGAACCTTCCCTCAGCCTTTTATACTTCCAGTTCTGGTAACTCCGCACACCATCACCTAACAGTTTCTCTGACCAATGGCAGTTATTCAGTCCCACTCCTGCACTCTCCACTGCCCTCCAATGGGCAAGCTAAAACACTGCACCTTCTCTTTATGTTAGCGATTTCACACGTACACTGTGCTACACCTCTGCTTCTCACTACAGGCTGGTTTGTCTGTCAGTCCACCTCACGAATCTTCCTCAGAACTGCCAGGATCAACATTAATGGGGGGAAATGCATAAGCCAGTTTGAAATCCCATGGAATCTGCAGTGTGTTTACCACATATGGACTTTCTCTTGGGTTCAGGGAGCAGAAATCTCTGTCTTACTGTTCTTTCTGTTGGCAAATAATTCTATCTCTGGTTGCCCCCAAAGATTCACAATATGTTGAAAGACAGATAGATCCAGTTCCCATTTCCCCTGTTTTAAGAATGTCCAGCTGAGGAAATCTGCTTCCTCGTTCTCCTTCCCCTTTATGTGCAGTGCCGATATCTGCAGCTAATGTTTCTCCATAACCTGGAGAATTTTCTGAGCTAGCCATATTAGGGGCCAGGATCTTGTACCCCCCTAGTGATTGATATAGGCTACAGAAGTTCGATTGTTTGACATTATTCAAACATGGCTCCCTTCCAAATTGGCAAGGAATTCTATCACTGCGTTCTTTATTGCTAGCAGTTCCCTTTAGTTTGACAAATCACCTGCTTTTGCCTCTGACCAGATTCCCTGAATTATATGGCCCCATAGATGCACGCCCTATCCTTCCGTACTTACATCTATCACTATCACATCTAATATTTGGAGGGACCATGGCATGCCCCATGATAGATTCCATGGATCCAGTCATCAGGTCATGGAGTTTATTGCTTCCTGGGAGACCATAATCTTTCCCTCTAGATGACCCACAAGCTTACTTTCCCCCTCTAGGACAACCTGCTCAATGGCCCTGGAATTACTTTGGCCCCACTGCACTGTTGGAATGCATGATGTAATTGATCCTAGAAGGGACATGGCTTTCCTCAGAGACATGACCGGGTTGGCCAATACCGCTGACACTAGGGCTATAATCCTGTCCTTTCCTCTGGTAGAAGATAGTTCTGCCTCTCTAAGTCCAAAATAAGCCCTAAGAAGGATTTAAACTCCAGGGGCAGCAGCCTTGACTTCTTGACATAGTTGCTCGCATGCCATTTAGTTAAGAACTGCATTCATGTTCTGTTCTGCTGATCACTAAAAAATCATCCTGATAAGGCACTACTAACATGTTCTCTTTCCGTAAATGCGCGGTCACCTCAAGAACAATCTTGGTGAAGATTCTCGGGGCCATGCACAGACCAAAGGGCAGCACCCTGTACTGGAAATGTCTGAGTTGTCTGTTTACATATACTGCTACCCTTAGGAATTGCTGGTCTTCCTGATGAATGAGGAGTGGACATGTTAATATGCATCCTTTAAATCCAAGACACTTATATAACAGCCCGGGAACAAGATCTTTATAGCTGGTTTTATCGACTCCATTTTGAATGGTCTGTAGACCAGGAACTTGTTGAAGCCTTTCAGATTGATAACAGTGCTGAATAACAGGTCAGGCTTCCATATCAGAAACAGGGGAGAATAAAATCCCTTCGCCTGCTGTTGAACAGGCACCTCCACCAGCACCGTCTTTTGAAGTAGGAGCAACATTTCTGCTTCCAGGGCCTGTTGCTTGTCCAGGATCTGGGGATGAGATCCTGAAGCTGTGCCTGGGGGTGGATGTGAACTCTAGTCTCAGGCCTGATGTTATTATATTGAGCACCCAGGCATTGGCCGAGATTTCCTCCCAGGCAGTTTGGAAGTGGGACAGCCTTCCTCCTACCTTGGTCTTCAGTTTCTTATCCCTTCAGTCACCCTGTTCCTTGGAGGTTCTACTCCTGCTATACCATCTCATACGAAAGGAACTTTTAAACTGAGGATGGGACACACTAGGGAAACCTTTTTTCTTGTCTGCTGCCTTATTGAGAAAATCGTCCACAGCTTAACCAAAAAGATATTCCCCTTCACACCGGATAGAGCATAGCCTAGTCTTGGACTGAGCATCCCCCGGCCAGCTTTTGAGCCATAGGGCTCTACGGGCAGTATTAGAGAGGATTGCTGATGTTGCCTCTAACCTAAGAGAGTCGGCCGAGGCGCGGCTAAAAATCAAGCTGCTCCCTGCAACAGCGGAAGATTCACCAGGATCTTTTCTCTTGGTGTGTTGTCTCTTAGATGGTCGCCAAGCTGCTGTAGCTACACCATCATTGATCTTGCAATGCAGGTTGCTGCTATCACCAACTTAAGCAAGCCTGCTAATGATTCCCAGGCTTGCTTTAGGAAGATCTCTGCCTTCTTGTCTAAGGGATCCCTCATAGTCCCTAGGTCCTCAAAGGGTAACCCAGATTTTTTTACTGACTTAGCAACTGCAACATGAATCTTTGGGGTTCTCTTCCAAATGCCCATCTCCTCCTCATCAAAAGGATATCTACTTTTCGAAGATGGTAGTGGCCCTTTCCTTTCTGGCCTTTTCCTTTCTACTACTTAATGAGCATCTTGATGTTTTCATTAACCGGAAAGCACTGCTTCTTACTTTGACCCAAGCCCCCAAACATAATGTCCTGAACTGTCCTGGTTGGCTTGGGATCAGATATGCCCATAGTGGACCTTATTGCCCTAACCAGTTTATCAGTATCCTCAGTTGGGAAGCAGGGCCTACCCACCGTGTCCTCATCAGAGGAGGATGATTTTCCCCCTTGAACTTTACTGATCCTTCAGACTCAGACGACAGTGGTTATGGCTTCCCTTCTTCTTCTTTGCTCCTCCAGATGTTTTAAGGACTCCTGCACCTTCGATCTAATGATGGCTTTTATGTCCATAGCAAACCAGGGGTTTCTTCCAAGATTGACTGCTGCATACACCTAGAGCAGAGTCTCTTATTATAACCGCTGGGTAGATCCCCCTTGCACAGGACACACTCCCTATTGTTCTACTTGGAACTATGCTCCAGGGGCCTTCCCTAGTAAAGCAATACAAAGAGAAAGGGAGGCCTGATTTAATATGGTGCACTTTCACGTAGATCACTCACCATTCAGCTGAACAATCTACAGTATCGGAGACGGAGTCTGAGCTGGTTCCGAAGAACATCTCCTCCTGGCGATGGGCTCATGACCTGCCTTGCCCTTCAGGCTGGTCCTGCTGCTTGTACGACTGCCATTGCACCCTTGCTGATGCTGCTGGTGGCACTGAAAAGGCTCCTGTGTCGACTGCAGAAAAGAAGATAGTCATGGTAGTGATTGGGGCTGCTGCTGAGGTGGTGGTGTTGGGCGACGCTGCTGCTGTGGCTGCTGTAGCTCATGCATGATTCGGATGCTACCGGAAAAGCCACAATCTTCCTGGGCACTTCCCTTTAAATATCCGGTGGCCCCACCCACCTCATCTCATGAGCTTTCAAATTCGGCATGCTGTGTGCATTGACTCCCCTAGCCCTGTGCATGCGCAGACCCGGATGGCTGCTGAAGTCCCTGGTGTGTTACGTCACTGGGATGTGCTGGAAATCTTCCTGCGTCCCGTGCGTGCACAGACCTGGGCAGCCTCACTTTCTGGTGCACTTGGCTCCAGGCCATGTCAGCTTCCCCAGCATCCCTGGATGTGTGCAGATCTGGAAGCGAGTCCCAACGCATATTGCTGGGGCGCTCCTGCAACCTCCAGCAGGCGCAGCCCCGGGACCCGTGTCAGCTAAGAGACATTAACCAGAGAGGTCTCAGCCTGCACGGCGCTGTACTAACCTCCCGGTCGGTGTTACCTCACCCACTGATGGCATCCTACATTCCCAGACACCCTCCTGGGTAAGTTTATGGCTTCATCTGTAGGTTCCCACGAGAACAGGAAACCGAACTTATGCAGGGGGGAGGTAGCGCCTTTTTATTCAGAAGGTTTCCTGTCCTGATGGTTGGATACCCTCTCAGGTGATGCTGTCATGGGAGAATGAAAAATTAATGGACTTTCAGGATGTTGAGGTTTCCCTCGATTAAGGCGAAGGCAACACAAGAAAAAATACTGATTAAACAACCACTCAACCACTTTTTTTCCTTTTTTCTCATTTTCTACGGCAGCAATGCTGTTTAAATGTTCTAGAGAAATCATTCTTGGTAATTCATGATGCAACCATTTATAGGTTTTAAAGTGCTTTTCTGGTTGGCACCTGTTCATATTTGATTGGCTGTGTTTTTTCTCTATTTGTATCAAAAATCCTTTTTGGACATGTGCACTCCCACACCTATCAGGTGATTTTAAGAAGTTAGCTGGTCCATTCCTATCCCATAAATTGTAGGCTTTTTTTGGTCAGAAAAAGTGACAAATCAGGACAGGGTCTCAACTTTGAAGAACACCATGAGGTGTCAGTTGGGCTCACATATATTGGCCAATCTATATGCTAAGTACCTTCTTTTTTGCTGTATTTTTCTTAGCAATTTTGCAGATGATTACTTTTTATATACAATATATAGCAAATTTTTCCTTTTTTCCCATTTTCTATTGCAGTAATGCAGTTTCAATGTTCTAGAGTACTCATTCTTGGTAATTCATGGTGCAATCTCATATAGTTTTTCAAGTTATACACTTTTTTGGTTGTCACCTGTTCACATTAGCTGGGATATGCTGGTCTTTTTCTCTAATTGTTTGAAACAACTCCTCACACGCCTATTATTTTTTTATGAATGAGGCAGTCGCCTAAGTATTAAAACCACACACAGATAAGGTTTGTGTACGTTGATGGTTAGAGATGGGTGAACCTGAAGAGTAAAGTTCGGGGTCTGTACCAAACACCTACCATGAACCTGAAAAACAGACTTCTTCAGGAATCCATGTTACTGTTCGGGTTCGGTACCCCGAACATCAGCTGTTTCCCTAGCTATCTGCATGACAGCACAGGAAACACCGGTGGCTCTGATCAGTGGTAAGAATATTACCACCGGTCACAGCTGTGAATGGCAGTAAAAGTTTACCTCTGGTCACAGGTGTCGGCTGATATGACAACTACTCCCATCAGCCTGTGAAAACTGCTGATAATAACACTGAGAGCAGGCAGCTTCTGTTAAGAGTAATTATCAGTCGGCTTCTGCATTATAAATATTAAATAATAGAATAACAGTAGGTTCCCCTCTATTTTTGATAGCCAGCATGGCAAACCTAACAGCTACGGGCTGCAACCCTCAGCTGTCAGCTTTGTCATGGCTGGTTATCAAGTATAGAGAGGTCCCCAAGCCATTTTTTTTAAATCAATTAAATAAATAATAAAAAAGCATGGAACCCTCCATTTTTGACAACCAGCCAAGTTAAAGCAGACAGCTACTGGCTGTTATTATCAGGTTGGTAAGGGACTATGGCTTTTGGTCCCACTCAGCCTAAAAATAGCAACCAATAGCTGTCCCAGAAAAGGTGCATGAATTAGGTGTGCCAATTCTGGTGCTTTGCGCGACTCTTCCCACTTGCTCTGTGGCGGTGGCAAGTGGGGTTAATATTTGTTTGGTTGGTGTTATCTCTTTTATGGCCGCTTACATTAAGCCCACAAGTTAGTATCGGAGAGTCATCTATAAGCCTCCTATCTGTTACTAACTAACTAAAGTATTTTATTTGAAATAAAAATAAAAATACACATCATTTTACTTTTATATTTAAAAAATAAAAAGCAATGTTATACTCATCTTAGACCCAAGCCCTTGTACTCTGTAAGAAAACAGAAAATGATTAACAAAAATAATACTCACCTAACACCCATATCATTGAAGCTCTGGTCTCCTGTGTAAAAGCAAAAATGAAAAACAAGAATATCCCTCACATATATGACATAGTGTCCAACACCATAATCGATGTCTGCGTTAAGTGGTTTTCAACCTGTACGATGCCAAGTTGGGACCGTCCATGCTGAAAACCACAGAAAAATTAGCTGCTGCGATGGCAGCATCAGTGACTAGCAGTGCCATCATCAAGATTACCGCATGTCACTGAGGCTACGTTCCCAGCTCACTGTGCTGTGAGCCGGGCCGATTGACTATGACAACCTCAGTCAGATCACCGCTAGCACCATGAGAAAAAGACTCATCATACAACGCTGAGATCAGTGAATTCACCGCAGTTCTCTGCTGTCTGTGTGTTTATTAGAAATATGGCTATAGGGTTAGTAATGGAGAGGCATCTTTTAGGCTGGGGGGCTAAATCCATGGCCACTTACCAGCCTTAGAATACCAGCCCCCAGCTGTCTGTTTTAGCTTGGCTGGTGGTCAAAAATGGGGACCTACAACATTCTTTATTTAAATAATTGATAAAAAGACATGGGGACTCCTTTATTATTGAGAACAAGCAATGATAAAGCTGATAGCTGAGGCTTGCAGTTCACAGTTGTCAAGTTTGCCATGCTGCTTATCAAAAAGAGAGGGAAACTCTCACTAAAAAAATATAGCGCAGGTGCTGGTTGATGAATACTCCCCTCGGCTGACACCTGTGACTGGAGATAAACTTTTTACCTTTGGTCACAGCATGCTGTCATCTGACAGTGTGGCAGTCACAGCTCTCATACTGGTGGTAAGGATCTTACTGCCAATCAGAGCCAGTGTTTGCTGTGCTGTCATGCAGGTCACAGTGTGGAAAACAATGGATGTTCAGGCCACCCATTTATCTGAATGGGGTCCAGGTTCGGGTTTGGAAACTGTTCTGGTACCCGATTCAATTTTTTTTAATTGTTCATCCGAACCTCTTGGCCCCGAACATCCACAGCTTCGCCCATCACAAGGGCTAGTCATACAGATGTGTTGCACATTGTCTTGCTTACAGCCTATTAGAGATGCCTTTACTATTAAATTAGGTGGGCTACTTTGACTACACAGTTTACAATTCCAACATTGATGAGCCTTGTTGCACCCGTATAAAAATGAAAAAATGTTCTTTTTTATTCATATAATCTCAATGCTTCTTGGCACTATTTTTTGTCTTTGAGAAGTAAAAACATGCCCGATTGTAGCACTGGGTTTGCATACTTCTTTTTTTTGCCAAGGTATCCTAGCATGGAGCTCAAATTTATCTTGTACACTGTTGAAATCAAGCTTCAAAGTTTTGCATTGCGTTGCCTTCTGTAAAGCATGTGGTTTAAGACAGATAAGAATTAATTTGCAAAATGAAGTAGCTTAAGGGCCAACCTCGAAGAGAACATCACCGTCCCCACTTAGGTTATATTTAATTTTTCCTTTCAATTTCTCAGATCATCAGACCACAACTAAGAAATTTGCTTTTTCTTCTCTAAATGACCCATTGTTGTGAAAAATGGAAGTTGTTTCTCACTTTCAGCATTGTTTTCATCAGATTAGTGACGTATGCCAAATTAATTGATTGTTTCATAAAATTGGCATATTCTAAGTTAAAGTTAAACATGTATTGCAATGTCTATGCTACCAGGATGAAGCTTAGGATGTCTTATTCTATTTTTAAATTTTTAAGTTAATTTTTATTTAATTATTTTATTAATTTTGATTCTTCAATAAATAGAGAGAATGATAGATTTTAAACGTATGACTTTGATTAGATCATAATCACCAATAGTGACTGCTTAATATTAATAATAAGTAGTGAATTGGCAAAAGACTGACTAGTAGCTAGTAGAATGGCTATTAGGCTCATCCCTAGATTTTACATTATTTCTTTACAATCTGTACTTTATGTTTATGATTGAAGATATCAGAACCTTACTTTATAGCACCACTCCTAGTTTTGTTTTATTTTGTCAATGAAGTGGTGCCAGTAATCTACTGTAAGTTCCCTGCCCCCAGTATTATACTTAACAGCCGACGTCTTCTGTTTTCACCACTTTTGCGGTTTGTCTTCTACAGGAATTGTGACCTGTCGAATTGCTCCAGTGTCACAACTCAATGTAATCCTAAGAGAGCAACAATGAGGTCTGAATGAGGCACTCATAGATGTACACCTTCAGTGCTGGGAAAAGCTGAAGATGGTAAATATATTGCCAGGGTCAGGAAACTTAGATAAGTTGCACCACTCAAGTGCTGAAAAAAAACAGCTGGAGTGGTACTTTAAAATGAAATCATTCATACGAATGAAAGGTACTTTATAATATCAATACTGTGGTGTAATGACCACTTTGTCCACTAGGGGGTGCTGTGTGGATGTCCCAAGAGAACGGATGAGTGGCAGAATCCTGAAGGGTAGTTATGTATCTCAAAGTGAGTGGCTTTGAGATGGAGACTTGGGGATGTGTGATCAGCAATATCATTGCTGAGGTGTTTCTTAAGTATAAGGGAGAAGTCTTCAGGTAACTAGAGAGATGGGTGGGTTCTGGTTACCTACAAACCCATCCAGGGGTGTGTCTGAAAACGCCTGTATTAAAAGGCTATGAGTGTGTGAAGGACCTGTGGTGAGGTCATAGTCATGTGACCCGGTGGGCGTGGCTATAGACCATATAATGTGGCTAGGGCAGGTCACATGTGGTGAATGCTGGGACCTGATTGGTCCAGTTTGGAAGGTCCCATGCGGAGAAGGATCTCCTCACTAACAGCCTGTGTGTGGCTGGGTGTAATGGCTGCCAGCGTCTGAGAGTCCCAGAGGAGAGAGTGGATGTCTGCAGCGTGGAGCAACAGCCATGAGAGAACCCTGACATGGGTGAGATAATGATGAGGCTGAAGAGCCTGAGTATGGACATTGAGTAACCTGTGTGTGACCACAGGCTTAACCAGAGTGAAACTATAATGGACGCTATGCTGTAATACTGTTTATGTTGCTTCTGTGGTTTATGATGACGAAGAAACCTCATGGACTATGTTATGGCTTATGAAAACCCATGCTGGATCTGATTGTGTGGCTGCCAAGCGAGTGTCCCCCAACCTTGAATGACAGCGCTACCTCACAATACCTTACTAACTCCATGTTGAAAATGATTTCTATGTGTGTGTGTATATATATATTAACCCATTCTATTGCAGCCAATAATCTTTTTTGCACTTGTTTTACCTCCTTTTCCAAATTTTTTATAAACCTAACAATATGAGAGCTTGTTTTTACATATCGAGTTTTACTTTTCAATGATTTAATTCCCTTTACCATTTAATTTGCTGAAAAATATGAAAAAAAGCAAATTGGAGAAAAATAATGAAAAAGTACAATTTTGAAATTTTTTTTGCTTGTTTGCTTTAATGGCATTCACTATGCTATTAAAATGATCAGGCAATTTATTCCTGCAGGTATGTACAATTACTGCCGCACCTAATGTATACATTTTTTTTAGTCTACTGTTTTAAATAATTCTCAAATTAAAAAAAATACTTTTACTGCCATACCTACTATTTTTTTTACATTTTTCTATCAATGATACTGCATAAATCCTTTTATTTTACTTTATTTTTTAAAGGGTGAGATATAATAATAGGTAACATTTTGGTGCCTATATAACTTTAATCCATTTTTATTACATGATTACATGCTTCATAAAATATGAGATGACCAAAAATGGACATTCCTGTGTTTTTCTTTCTATGGCATTTACCACATAGATTGAATAATATTATATTTTGAAAGATCTGATTGTAATAGATGCAGCAATACCAATTATTTTTTTTTTCTTATGTCCAGAATGGAAAAAATGAGTCATAAAGATTATTTTTGCATTAAAAACTTTAACTATTTTGAACTTTTTTTATAGTCTTCCTTGAGGACTTGAGTCTGCGAGTGAAGGAAACACAACCAGGATTTAACCATATACTTACCACTGTCAAGAGTATTTGTAACCTATGCATTTATATTGATTTGTCATAAAAGCGCCTGTTGTTGAAAGCAGAGTTGTCAAATAGCTTTGTCCTTGCAGTGTACAGTATATTATGAGCTACAAGGTCGGTATTTAATAGGTATTTTGCTTAGTTTTTACTCTATGAAACTCTACATTTGTTTTCCAGAGAAATCATTCAACATTAATTCCAAATATAGCATATGCACCCAGGGTACAAAGTATTGAGGAGCATTTTAGACCAGTGCAGAAATGTTTCTTTCTCATCTGCTAATTTATCTGTTACAGTTACCAAGCTGTTTTATTTCTTGTAGACCTATGAACATTATGTTGTTTTGCTGCAGTTTAATTACATTATAGGTTTCAAAAGCATGACTGTGCATATTTTATCCTGCCTTATCCTTCACTTTTCAAGCCCGCCTTTTCAGTAGGTAAGCAAAAACTCAAGCTCGAAGAGCAGAAGAAAATGTTGATTGCTAACAACATAAGATGTTTAATCAATATATTTGTTCTAAGAATTTTTTCTGCTTTGGACAGGTCTTTACATTGGTTTTATTTATTATTGTCCAACTGCCATGCAAAGCACAACCTGTTCCATTTATTTGTAGATATCTACACCAGAGACAATGTTTATTCCAATATATATTTAATTCTTGGTATTTGTAGCAGAATTGGATGTATTACTTTTACAAAACACTAAAGTTAAAAACTATCTTTCACAGCATGGTAAAGCTTTGTTCATACTCATGTCACGATTTCCATTTTACAGGAACTATGATTCACATTCCTTCTTAATTGTCTTATAATAGGTCAGTTAGGCCGGGATCACACATGTGAGAAACATGGCCAAGTCTCGCATGTTAATACCCGGCACTTCCGCCGGCACTCGGGAGCAGAGCCTACGGCTGTATGTATTGCTATGTGGCCGCACGCTCCGATCCGAGTTCTGGCGGCAGTGATGGGTATTAACCCCTTCACCCCCAAGGGTGGTTTGCACGTTCATGACCGGGCCAATTTTTACAATTCTGACCACTGTACCTTTATGAGGTCATAACTCTGGAACGCTTCCATGGATCCCGGTGATTCTGACACTGTTTTCTCTTGACATATTGTACTTCATGTTAGTGGTAAAATTTCATTCAAATAACTTGCGTTTATTTGTGAAAAAAATGGAAATTTGGCAAAAATTTTGAAAATTTCGCAATTTTCCAACTTTGAATTTTTATGCCCTTAAATCACAGAGATACGGCACACAAAAAACTTGATAACTAACATTTCCCACATGTTTACTTTACATCAGCACAATTTTGGAACCAAAATTTTTTTTTGTTAGGAAGTTATAAGGGTTAAAAGTTGACCAGCGATTTCTCATTTTTACAACACCATTTTATTTTTAGGACCACATCACATTTGAAGCCACTTTGAGGGGTCTATATGATAGAAAATACCCAAAAGTGACACCATTCTAAAAACTGAACCCCTTAAGGTGCTCAAAACCACATTCAAGAAGTTTATTAACCCATTAGGTGCGTCACAGGAATTTTTTTGAATATTTAAAAAGAAATGAACATCTAACTTTTTTTCACAAAAAAAATACTTCAGGTTCAATTTTTTTTATTTTACCAAGGGTAACAGGAGAAATTGGACTGCAAAAGTTATTGTGCAATTTGTCCTGAGTACGCTGATACCTGATTTGTGGGGGGGACGACTGTTTCGGCGCATGGCAGAGCTCAGAATGGAAGGAGCGCCGTTTGACTTTTTCAATGCAAAATTGGCTGGAATTCAGATCGGACGCCATGTCACGTTTGGAGAGTCCCTGATGTACCTAAACAGTGGAAACCCCCTACAAGTGACCCCATTTTGGAAACTAGACCCCCCAAGGAACTTATCTAGATATGTGGTGAGAACTTTGAACCCACAAGGGCTTTACAGAAGTTTATAACGTACAGCGGTACAATTAAAAAATCATATTTTTTCCACAAAAATGATCTTTTCACCCTCAATTCTTATTTTTCCAAGGGTAACAGCACCCTAAAAGTTATTGTGCAATTTGTCCTGAGTACGCTGATACCCCACATGTGGGGGTAAACCACTATTTGGGCGCATGGCAGAGCTCAGAAGGGAAGCAGCGCCATTTGACGTTTTTGGCTGGAATTGAGATCGGACACCATGTCGCGATTCGAAAACCCCTGATGTACCTAAACAGTGGAAACCCCCCACAAATGACCCCATTTTGGAAACTAGACCCCCTAAGGAACTTATCTAGATGTGAGGTGAGCACTTTGAACCCCCAAGGGCTTCACAGAAGTTTATAATGCCCGGGCATGAAAATAAAAAAATCGTATTTTTTCCACAAACATGATCAATTAGGCTAGTTTCACACTTGCTTTTTTTTGCAGCGCGTTTTTCCTGCAAAAAAACGCATTGAAAAAATGCATACAAAAGCATACAACTGCTGCGTTTTTTTCAAGCATTTTTATGAGCATGCATGAAAAAAACGCAGCGTTTTTATGCGTTTGTATGCGTTTTTAGTGCGTTTTTACCGCGTTTGCGTTT